>NC_138309.1:86785000-86852500 GCF_965601325.2 Salmo salar | reverse complement strand
AAACTGTCATAATATGGTCATAATCTGGTCATAATACTGTCATAATATGTCATAACAGCTGACATAAGCTGTCATAATATGATTATAATTTCCTATGACCGAAAAATATCTTCTGGACGTCAGAACAGCGATCACTAACCTCGATTTGGATAACAATTTCTACTTCAACGAGTCAGGCAGCTCTGGATGTTCTACTTCCTCCAGACCAGGCCCTAATCACCGGGACTCGAAAGAGGAAGTGATGGCGCAAAAGAGGAAAACGAGCCGGCATACTGGCGAGACTACGTTGGCGAGCAAATAAACCATCTCTACCCTCCGTTCTATTCGGCGAACATACAATCACTAGAGAAAAAAAACTGGACGAGCTCCATTCGAGACTAAACTATCAGCGAGTCTTGAATAATTGTAATATTCAATGTTACATGGAGACGTAGCTGAACAAAGGACATGAATAACATACGTCACTGGTTTCTCATCGTCAGGACGGCAAGGTCTCCTTGTTAACAACAGCTGGTGCGCTGATGTTAAAGGAAGTCTCAAGTTTTTGCTTCCCTGAGTTAGAATACCTCACGATAAGCTGTAGACCGTAATATTTACCAGTAGAGTGTTTTCATCTACATTTTTCGTGGCCGTCTATTACCACCATAAACCGATGCTGGCACTAAGACCGCACTCGGTGGCGTGCTATATAGGGCCATAAGCAAACAAGAAAAGGCTCATCAGGAGGCGGCCGGTGATTTCAATGCAGGGAAATTCGTTTTAGCTCATTTTTTTTACCAGAATGTCACCTGTGCAACTAAATACGACAAAACTCTTGATAATTTTTACCACACAAACAGAAATGCAACATAAAACTCTGTCTCTCCCTTTGGCAAATCTGACCATAAATCTATCCTCTTGATTCCTGATTAAAAGCGAAAAACTCAAACAGGAAGTACCAAATGACTCGCTCATTATAGAAGTTGTCCAATGAAACGTATGCTAAGATAGAGGACTGTTTCTCTAACACAGACTGGAATATGTTCCGGGATGAATCCGTTAACATATCAGGAGTTTATCATATCAAAGGGAAATGGAGAGCCGCACACTCTTGGAGCTCAGATGAAATTAATAAATAACCTAATAACCAACGTTTCAACAAGACAAGCTGTCTTCATCAGGGTATAATGACAAACACTGCAGGTCACTAGTTTATATAGTGTCAAAGGACACACACACACAAGTGTCTGTAATTATGGCCGGCTGTGGCTTGATATCATTGGTTAATTTGCAGATATAAATAGAACATATCAAAAACATGGATGGATAGCATACGGTCATAGATACAATTTGGCTACATAGGCCTACAAAACATTTACAATGAGTAGCAAAATCACAATAATCACCAGAATGGCTTCAGATCAAAGTCTACGTTGAGACCGAAGGGAGCAAAGGGTCTTTAAATTAAAGATCCAGGCAGCCTCTTGTTTTAACAATAAATTGTCGAGGTCACCCCCTCTCCTAGGGAGGGTGACGTGTTCGATGCCGATATAACGCAGAGCTCCACAGATGATGAAATCTCTATTGCACGCCACACTACCCTTTCCCACCTGGACAAAAGGAACACCTATGTGAGAATGCTATTCATTCACTACAGCTCAGCGTTCAACACCATAGTGCCCTCAAAGCTCATCACTAAGCTAAGGACCCTGGGACTAAACACCTCCCTCTGCAACTGGATCCTGGACGTCCTGACGGGCCACCCCCAGGTGGTAAGGGTAGGTAACAACACATCCGCCACGCTGATCCTCAACACAGAGGCATCTCAGGGCTGTGTGCTCAGCCCACCTCCTGTACTCCCTGTTCACTCATGACTGCACAGCCAGGCACGACTCCAAAACCATCATTACATTTGCTGATGACACATCACCGACAATGATGAGACAGCCTATAGGGAGGAGGTCAGAGACCTGACTGTGTGGTACAAGGACAACAACCTCTCCCTCAACGTGATCAAAACTAAGGAGATGATTGTGGACTACTTGAAAAGTATAACCGAGGACACCCCCATTCTCCTCGACGGGGCTGTTGTGGAGCAGGTTGAGAGCTTCAAGTGCCTTGTTGTCCACATCACCAACAAACTAACACAGCCCAAGCACACCAAGACAGTCGTGAAGAGGGGACAAAAAAAACGTATTGCCCCTCAGGAGACTGAAAAGATTTGGCATGTGTCCTCAGATCGTCAAAATGTTTTACAGCTGCACCATCGAGAGCATCCTGACGGGTTCCATCACTGCCTGGTATGGCAACTGCTCGGCCTCCGACCGCAAGGCACTACAAAGGGTAGTGCGAACGGCCCAGTACATCACCGGGGTCAAGCTTCCTGCCATCCAGGACCTCTGTACCAGGCGGTGTCAGAGGAAGGCCCTAAAAATTGTCAAAGACCCCAGCCACCCTAGTCATAGACTGTTCTCTCTACTAGCGCACAGCAAGCGGTACCAGAGTGCCAAGTCTAGGTCCAAGAGGCTTCTAAATAGCTTCTACCCCCAAGCCATAAAACTCCTTAACATCTAATCAAATGGCTACCCAGACTATTTGCACCCCCCGCCCCCCACACCGCTGCTACTCTCTGTTATTATCTATGCATAGCCACTTTAATAACCCTACCTGCATGTACATAATTACCTCAATTACCTTGACACCTATCTTCACTTCACGGACGGTGTTAAACCGTACCAGTGGTTCAGACGGTGTTAAACCGTACCAGTGGTTCAGACGGTGTTAAACCGTACCAGGGTGGGTGTCGAGGGAGCGGTGTGAAACCGTACCAGTGGTTCAGACGGTGTTAAACCGTACCAGTGGTTCAGACGGTGTGAAACCGTACCAGTGGTTCAGACGGTGTTAATCCGTACCAGTGATAGTGGTTCAAAGCCACTGCTCCTGTATTGCAGGAAGGGCTCTGTGCAATCATCTGGTGGCCCTTCTTTACCAGACGGCGAACTACTCTCAACTGAAACATTCCTGCTGCACCACCAGTTCACAGTTGCACAGACACAGAACAGAGTTGGCACAAACCAAGAACACTTGTGAGTCTATCAATATCCATAAAGAAATGCACCTGAAAAGTATTCAGCCTGTGTAACAGTAAATCCTTGTTAATTAGGGTGTGAAACCAGGTCCGGTTGATTGGATGGAGTTTGGGAAAACCTACTAACTCATGTGCTGATGGAATAAGGTAAGTTGGAGGTTCCTGGAATGGAAACATTTTAGAAAACATTTTCTTGTGAATTTTTGTATCCAGGTGATAAGCCTGAACAGTGGCGTCTTTACGATGTAATGACAAATGTTTGGGACAAGGACTGAGGGAAAAATATATACTGTATAATAATCTATAAATCTGTATATTTTAATCCATTTTATTTGAAATTTCGGGCTTGTGCTGTCTCTGGAAAAGTTCCATGAGTCTTTGTCATAGTAATCTCTCCAACCTGATGTAAAGGTTTTAAAATGTTTTGCAGAAGTTCTCTCTACAAAGCACTCAATGGATACATGTTTGACATGGATCTTCTCCGCGTCTCAGAAACTTATGTCAACTTTTCTCCACTTCCTGCCCCTCTTGTGACAACAATGGAAATGTCAGCTTACATGCCCCTGGTTGAGACCACCTGTGGACCAGTGTAAGCTGGCAGTGTGCTGTCCTATCAACTTCCGCAGCCAAAGACCCGTGGAATTGTGAAGATTGCCGATGCCCCTTCTCCACCAATACTTCCATTAGATGGCTACAGGCTTCAGTCTTCCCAGTGTGCTTACGTCCTTATCCATCAGGAGCAGTTCCACGTCAAGGCATTAGAGAAAACCTACGAGATGTCACACAAAAGTCGAGGTCGCTACAATGGAGCAGAGCAGCAGCCCGGAACGGCATCAGCTCAGGAAAATTGGAATAACGCCCTGTCGTTTCCGAGAGGTTTGCCATGTCCGTGGAGAGACCTCAGCTGACCATCTAGCTGAGCAGATGTTCAAGGGATCTGGTATGTAGACCATGGAGATATAGATGGGGGCTAGCCATGGAGCCAGTGTGGCTTCGTAGTGCACCCAGATGCCCGTGGTTAGGATCCTCTCCAGATGGAATTATATTTATTCTATCTCAAGGCCATCAGACTGTTAAACAGCCAACACTAACATAGAGAGGCTGCTGCCAACATACAGACTCAAATCTCAAGGCCACTTTAATAAATGGACTGAATAAAGGTATCACTAGTCACTTTAAATAACGCCACTTTAATAATGTTTACATATCCTACATTACTCATCTCATATGTATATACTGTATTCTATACCATCTACTGCATCTTGCCTATGCCTCACGCCATCGCTCATCCGTATATTTATATCTACATATTCTTATTCATCCCTTTACATTTGTGTGTATAAGATAGTTGTTGTGAATTTGTTAGATTACTTGTTAGATATTACTGCACAGTCAGAACTAGAATCTACACTCACAATAACATCTGCTAACCATGTGTATGTAACCAATAACATCTGCTAACCATGTGACCAATAACATCTGCTAACCATGTGTATGTGACCAATAACATCTGCTAACCATGTGACCAATAACATCTGCTAACCATGTGACCAATAACATCTGCTAACCATGTGTATGTGACCAATAACATCTGCTAACCATGTGACCAATAACATCTGCTAACCATGTGACCAATAACATCTGCTAACCATGTGTATGTAACCAATAACATCTGCTAACTATGTATATGTGACCAATAATCATATTTTATTGTATTTGATGTTTGATCCCAGTGTGAGACCACACTTTGGACTCTTAGAGGTCAAGTGCCCAAATGTACCAAGTTATGTTGACTGCCCTTACCTGAATATACAGAATGGAGAGCTGAAGTTGAAGAGATCTCATGCTTACTACTGGCAAATGCAAAGGTCAAATCCTACTCACAAGTTATAGCTGGTGTGACTTTGTCATCTGTGCACGGGTGGAACATCCTAGTTGAAAGGATATTATACAGATCTACAGGTTTCAAAAAACTATAAGAGAGAAGGTTGACCAGTTATATTTGTTTACCACTACTTGCAGAAGTGTCCTATCTCACACCTGAATGGACGTCCTGCATGGGTGCCATGTTTAGTGGTTTCATGAAAAATAAGTATTGATGTTCTTGTGAAGAAAACTACAGTAAAAATGTATTTCAGAAAATGTTCAACAGTTCAGTTAATCAATTACACCTCTCTAACATTGTATTAAATCTTGCATTCTGGCTTTTCTGTGTTTACTTGATTTCTTTCCCCCCCACCCCTAAACTCATTGCCTAATTTAAGCCAATACAACCTCCACACACACTGATCAACAAATTATGAATACATGTCATAGATAAACTGTCACGCATATCGTAAGGAGAGGACCAAAATGCAGCAGGGAAGTGTATACTCATCTTCTTTATTACGGACAAAGAAGGAAAAACCAAAATAAACACGTATACAAAAAAACACAAACGAACTAGACAGTCTTGTCAGGCTTACACACGGCAAAACAAGAAACAATCTCCCACAAACACTAAACCAAACACATACCTATATATAGGACTCTCAATCAGAGGCAACTAGAAAACACCTGCCTCCAATTGAGAGTCCAACCCCAATTAACTAGACATAGATATACAACTAACCAGAAAGAACATAGAAATAATAACACAGAACATAACCCGGAACTAACTAAACCAACAACCCTACTAAATAAACCACCACCCCGAACCACATAAACAAAATACCCTCTGCCACGTCCTGACCAAACTACAATAACAAATAACCCTTATACTGGTCAGGACGTGACATAAACAAATTATTAATACATGTCATAGGTAAACAAATTATTGATACATGTCATAGATAAACAAATTATTGTTATTTACATTTACGCTGGCTTGGCCCATGCTCTGACCAAAGGTCCGTTTTGATAGTTATCCAACAGGCACACCACTGCAAATAATTGGTTGATGCTGCCTGAGATGGTCAGAAGGATGACTGTGTCAAACAGCTTGTGTTCCTTTACTCTGCGGATCATTCTTTCAACATGCAGCCTGGCAATGGATTGGGTCTCCCTTAACCTCATGCCCTGGCATCTGTGTGCGTCTTGCCAGGAAAGGCTGGCCGGTAGACCTTGCACGGAACAATGTCATCTACGAGAAAGCCCTTATCCACCATAATGGCCATCCTTGTCACTCACAGATCCAGAATACAACCATGACACCAAAGTGACAGCTCCATGTGGTGACATTCCCAACATGCCCTTAAAAGGGACCGTGTGACTTGTAGGAAGAAAACACCTCACTCTGCAGTAGTAGTGAAGATGGTGTCTGGCAGCGGAGTTCAGTGCAGTCGATCACTACCTGGGTGTCTGGATAGTCCTTGAACTCAGGTGGCAGGTGGGCTTTGATGGTTTCCTTGGGGATCCATATCCGTGCTGATCCAAGCAGACAGTAGAGGAAGTTGGCCCAAGAGATGATAATCCGGCTCACTGTCGATTGGTGGATGATGAACCGATGGGCCAAATCCTTCTGCTTTCAGACCCAGCGATAGATGAGTCATAAACAAGAAGAACTCGTCGATCGATGGCAGTGTGTCTGAACGTAAAGAAAAAAACATTTTAGTACAATATAGTCCTTACATTCGGTCCAATTAAACAACTTAAATCATGTTTAACAATTACAGTAAGATCAAATAATATTCTCTATTAGGTACTGTGTTTAATGAAGTTGTCCCTTACTGTTTTTCTTCCAGTAACACTTGTTTCAGATGGATTGATGCTTTGTGAGTCTTATAAACTTGGTCTCTGCTGCCCACTCAATCAAGCACCTGAAGGCCATCAGGTGGGTGTATTTCAAATACTCAGATTATTTGTGGGTGTATTTCAAATACTCAGAGTATTTGTGGGTGTATTTCAAATACTCAGAGTATTTGTGGGTGTATTTCAAATACTCAGAGTATTTGTGGGTGTATTTCAAATACTCAGAGTATTTGTGGGTGTATTTCAAATACTCAGAGTATTTGTGGGTGTATTTCAAATACTCAGAGTATTTGTGGGTGTATTTCAAATACTCAGAGTATTTGTGGGTGTATTTCAAATACTCAGATATTTGTGGGTGTATTTCAATACTCAGAGTATTTGTGGGTGTATTTCAAATACTCAGAGTATTTGTGGGTGTATTTCAAATACTCAGAGTATTTGTGGGTGTATTTCAAATACTCCGATTATTTGTGGGTGTATTTCAAATACTCAGAGTATTTGTGGGTGTATTTCAAATACTCAGATTATTTGTGGGTGCATTTCAAAAAGCTCATTACTATTATTGCCCATTTCTCTAAGCATCAGCAGTGAATTTGTTTTACATTTTACGTTATTTAACCTGGGAAGTGGACTAAGAACCAAATCATATTTGCAGCAACGACCTGGGAGCATTTTTCGGGGGTTAACTAAAAAAACTAATGTAAAGACAATATACATTCAATTTGCCACCTTATGCTAATCTATACCAGCCTAGTTTTAAATAACAATAAACGTGTTCTTAAAGGTAAGATGGACTTTGGGATAATAATAATAATAAATAGTAAATAATAAACAACAGTAATGCTGGATAACAATAATAAATCATTACTGTACCTTGTGTAAAAACGTATATCCTCGTCAGAACCAGCAAATCGCTGTAGAGACCAAAGCCGTGTTGTACGGTCAGTTTCACCAGCTTGGCTCGAAAGCTCCTCTATTTCTCTTAGGTGTTCATGGTTTGCCATTAGGGCCACGTCCAGGGCTGCGGGTTCAGGGACTGCACAGCGATCATGTGTCTGGACCGGATCAAGAGACAACACCGTTCATAGGCAGCGCACCTTGTTCTTCATCATCCTCCCAGCAGGCAGGGGTTTCAGTCTTCTTTCCACAAACACCAGGTCTCTTTCGAATGTGCCATTTCCACTGTAGGAACAACACCTCTTTTAAGGTATTGTCACCCCCCCCCCCCCCCCAAAAAAAAGTTTCACTCAACAAAGTCACTCTCAACGAAATGTGTACGTGACGTACTGTCATGACGTACTGTCACCAACAACCTTTTTCTGAGTTCTACATCGACCGGGAAACTGCGAAAGCTCACGATACCATTTTATTTTGAAGAAACTGAACACAGAGGCACTGAACAATGTTCATTAGCACCTCCTTTGCGGTGCTATAATTTAAACGTAGTCATTGCAACCCCCCCAAAAAATAATTCTGTCAGAAATGCATCGATGACAGTTGGCTAGCTAGTAAGCTAATGATAAAAAAACAAACAATAGAGGAAATCTCTCCGGAAGTCAGCAACCCGGTAGGAAGTATAATAGAATGTGGGAGGTGGTACAATGAATAGAACCTATTCACATACCGCCCCAACAGATGAACAGATGGCACATCTCTATTGCACTCCACACTGCTATCTCCCAGCTGGACAAGAGGAACACATATGTGAGAATTCTGTTCATTGACTAGAGCTCAGCGTTCAACATCATAGTGCCCTCAAAGCTCATCACTAAGCTCAGGACCCTGTGACTGAACACCTCCCTCTGCAACAGGATCCTCAATTTCCTGACGGGACGACCCCAGGGGGTGAGGGTAGGCAACAACACATCCGCCAAGCTGATCCTCAACACTGGGGCCCTTCAGGAGTGAGTGCTTAGTCCCCTCCTGTACTCCCTGTTCACACACGACTACATTGCATGACTCCACAACACCATCATTAAGTTTTCTGACAACACAACGGTGGTAGGCCTGATCACCAGTGACGATGAGACAGCCTATAGATCAGGTCAGAGACCTGACAGTGTCGAGACAACAACCATCTCCTTCAACGCCAGCAAGACAAAGAAGCTGGGCCGGTAGGGCGGCAGTTAGCCTAGTGGTTAAGAGCTTTGGGCCAGTAACAGAAGGGTTGATGGTTCGAATCCCTGAGCCGAGTAGATTACGAATCGGTTGATGTGCTCTTGACCAAGGCACAACACCCTAATTGCTCTGGATAAGAGTGTATGTTAACTAAAATATAAACAATAAACGACAGAAAACAGAGGACATTCCCCACATCGACTGGGCTGTAGTTGAGGCAAGGTGAGAGCTTCAAGTTCTTCGGGTTCTTCACATCACTAAAGAATTAACATGTTCTACACACACCAACCCAGTCGTGAAGAAGGCACGGCAACGTCTATTCCCCCTCGGGAGGCTGAAAACATTTGTCACGGGCCCTCAGATCCTAAAAAAAAGAAGTTATACATACCACCTTGAGTGGTTGCGTCACCGCTTGGTTTGGCATCTGACCATCAAACTGATAAACAGCCATCACTAGCTCAGAGAGGTTGCTGACTCACTAGTCACTTTAAACAATGCCGCTTTAATAATGTTTATATATCTTACATTACTCATCTCATATGTGTATACTGTATATTATACCATCTATTGCATCTTGCCTATGTCGCTCGGCCATATATCTATATGTAAAACATTTTATTTAACTACGCACGTCAGTTAAGAACAAATTCTTATTTACAATGACGGCCTAGGAACAGTGGGTTAACTGCCTTGTTCAAGGGCAGAATAACAGACTTTTACCTTGTCAGCTCAGGGATTTGATCTAGCAACCTTTCGGTTACTGGGCCAACGCTCTAACCACTAGGCTACCTGCCTCCCCCCTCTAACCACTAAGCTACCTGCTGGTTACTGGCCCAACGCTCTAACCACTAGGCTACCTGCTGGTTACTGTCCCAACGTTCTAACCACTAGACTACCTGCTGGTTACTGGCCCAACGCTCTAACCACTAGGCTACCTGCTGGTTACTGGTCCAACGCTCTAACCACTAGGCTACCTGCTGGTTACTGGCCCAACGCTCTAACCACTAGGCTACCTGCTGGTTACTGGCCCAACGTTCTAACCACTAGACTACCTGCTGGTTACTGGCCCAACGCTCTAACCACTAGGCTACCTGCTGGTTACCGGTCCAACGCTCTAACCACTAGGCTACCTGCTGGTTACCGGCCCAACGCTCTAACCACTAGGCTACCTGCTGGTTACCGGCCCAACGCTCTAACCACTAGGCTACCTGCTGGTTACCGGCCCAACGCTCTAGCCACTAGACTAGCTGCTGGTTACCGGCCCAACGCTCTAGCCACTAGGCTACCTGCTGGTTACTGGCCCAACGCTCTAACCACTAGGCTACCTGCTGGTTACTGGCCCAACGCTCTAACCACTAGGCTACCTGCTGGTTACTGGCCCAACGCTCTAACCACTAGGCTACCTGCTGGTTACTGTCCCAATGCTCTAACCAGCAGGCTACCTGCCGCCCCAATTACATGTCCTTATTCCATTCCTTTAGATTTGTGTGTATTAGGTAGTTGTTGGGGAATTGTTAGATTACTTGTTAGATATTACTGCACTGTCGGGAACTAGAAGCACAAGCATTTCGCTACAATCGCATTAACATCTGCTAACCATGTGTATGTGAACAATACAATTTGATTTGATTTGACCACAAGGCCCTATAGAGGGAAGTGTGTACGGCCCAGTACCCCACTGGGGCCGAGCTCCCTGCCATCCATTACCTCTATACCAGGCGGTGTCTGAGGAAGGCCTCTAAAAAATTGTCAAAGACTCCAGCCACCCACGTCTGTTCTCTCTGATACCGCACGGCAAGCGGTACCGATTCACCAAGTCTGGAACTACCAGAACTCTGAACAGCTTCTACACCCCAAGCCATAAGACTGAGAAATAGTTAGTTAAATTGTTAACCAATAGCTTCCCAAACTATCTGCATTGACTCTTTTTGCACTAATTATTTTGACTCATCACATACGTCACTTTATCCCTACCTATATGTACCTGTCTACATCAGTTACCTGGTAACCCTGCGCATAGACTCTGTACTGGTCCTCACTGTATATAGCCTAGTTATCATTACTCATAGACTCTGTACTGGTCCTCACTGTATATAGCCTAGTTATCATTATATATGTACCTATCTACCTGAGTTACCTGGTAACCCTGCACATAGACTCTGTACTGGTCCTCACTGTATATAGCCATGTTATCATTACATATGTACCTATCTACCTGAGTTACCTGGTAACCCTGCACATAGACTCTGTACTGGTCCTCACTGTATATAGCCTCGTTATCATTACATATGTACCTGTCTACCTGAGTTACCTGGTAACCCTGCACATAGACTCAGTACTGGTCCTCACTGTATATAGCCTAGTTATCATTACATATGTACCTATCTACCTGAGTTACCTGGTAACCCTGCACATAGACTCTGTACTGGTCCTCACTGTATATAGCCATGTTATCATTACTCATAGTGTATTTATTCCTCGTTATTATGTTTCCATGTTTCTCTCTGTATTGTTGAGAAGGTCCGTAATTAAGCATTTCACTGTTAATCTACACCTGTTGTTGACGAAACGTGCGATGAATACAATTACATTGTGGGATGTCAGGTATCCTAGTGGTTAGAGCGTTGGGCCAGTAACCAGCAGGTAGCCTAGTGGTTAGAGCGTTGGACTAGTAACCAGCAGGTAGCCTAGTGGTTAGAGCGTTGGACTAGTAACCAGCAGGTAGCCAAGTGGTTAGAGTGTTGGACCAGTAACCGAAAGGTTAAATTAAACCATCAGCGTAATGGAAGGGATGAATGTGTGATTAAAACATCAGCATAATGGAAGGGATGAATGTGTGATTAAACCATCAGCGTAATGGAAGGGATGAATGTGTGATTAAAACATCAGCATAATGGAAGGGATGAATGTGTGATTAAACCATCAGCATAATGGAAGGGATGGAATGTGTGATTAAACCATCAGCATAATGGAAGGGATGAGAGTGAGAAAATGAAAAGTATCAAAGTAAATGTAAATGCTTAAATACAATTAAGTATCAAAAATAAAAGTAAAAATATAAACCATTTTAAATGTCTTATATTAAGTAATCCAGACGGAACAATTTATTTTCTTTACATTTACGGATAGCAAGAGGCACACTCCAACACTTAGACACAATTTACATAATTTACAAAACGAAGCATTTGTCCACCAGATCAGAGACAATAGGGCTGACCCAGGGAGGATCTCTTGATAAGTTTGTGAATTGGACCATTTTCTTGTCCTGCCAAGCATTCAAAATGTAACAAGCACTTTTGTGTGTCAGGGAAAATGTATGGAGTAAAAATTACATTACTGTCCTTAGGAGTATGGTGAAGTAAAAGCAAAAATTGTCCAAAATATAAATAGTAAAGAAAACACAAGAAACTACCTACGTAGCACTTTAAAGTATTTTTACGTAAGTACACTACTGCCCAGTAGTAGTCAACAGGCCCAGTAGCAGTCAACAGGCCCAGTACCAGTCAACAGGCCCAGTAGCAGTCAACAGGTTTATTAGCAGTCAACAGGCCCAGTAGCAGTCAACAGGCCCAGTAGCAGTCAACAGGTAGTAGCAGTCAACAGGCAGTAGCAGTCAACAGGCCCAGTAGCAGTCAACAGGCCCAGTAGTCAGTCAACAGGCCCAGTAGCAGTCAACAGGCCCAGTAGTCAGTCAACAGGCCCAGTAGCAGTCAACAGGCCCAGTAGTAGTCAACAGGCCCAGTAGCAGTCAACAGGTTTAGTAGCAGTCAACAGGTTTAGTAGCAGTCAACAGGCCCAGTAGTAGTCAACAGGCCCAGTAGCAGTCAACAGGCCCAGTAGCAGTCAACAGGCCCAGTAGCAGTCAACAGGTTTAGTAGCAGTCAACAGGTTTAGTAGCAGTCAACAGGCCCAGTAGCAGTCAACAGGTTTAGTAGCAGTCAACAGGTTTATTAGCAGTCAACAGGTTTATTAGCAGTCAACAGGTTTAGTAGCAGTCAACAGGCCCAGTAGCAGTCAACAGGCCCAGTAGCAGTCAACAGGTTTATTAGCAGTCAACAGGCCCAGTAGCAGTCAACAGGCCCAGTAGCAGTCAACAGGCCCAGGAGCAGTCAACAGGCCCAGTAGCAGTCAACAGGCCCAGTAGCAGTCAACAGGTTTATTAGCAGTCAACAGGCCCAGTAGCAGTCAACAGGCCCAGTAGCAGTCAACAGGCCCAGGAGCAGTCAACAGGCCCAGTAGCAGTCAACAGGCCCAGTAGCAGTCAACAGGTTTAGTAGCAGTCAACAGGTTTAGTAGCAGTCAACAGGCCCAGTAGCAGTCAACAGGCCCAGTAGCAGTCAACAGGTTTAGTAGCAGTCAACAGGTTTAGTAGCAGTCAACAGGTTTAGTAGCAGTCAACAGGCCCAGTAGCAGTCAACAGGCCCAGTAGCAGTCAACAGGTTTAGTAGCAGTCAACAGGTTTAGTAGTAGTCAACAGTGTCACGTCCTGACCAGTAGTAGGGGTTATTGGTTATTGTAGTTTGGTCAGGACGTGTCAGGGTGGTATTTGTTTTATATGGTTCGGTGTGTGTGTGTGTACTTTAGAGGGGTGTTGTATTTATGTGTTCCGGGGTTTTTGGTTTATGTTCTTGTTTTAGTATTCTAGGTTTTCTATGTTGTGTATTTCTTTGTGTTGGCCTGGTATGGCTCCCAATCAGGAACAGCTTGTACATTGTTGTTTCTGATTGGGAGTCATACTTAAGGAGCTTGTTTTTTCCACCTGTCCCTTTGTGGGTAGTTAACCTGTTGGGTCTAGGGGGCAGCATTTGCACGTCTGGATAAAAAAAATGTACCCGATTTAATCTGGTTACTAATCCTACCCAGTAACTAGAATATGCATATACTTATTATATATGGATAGAAAACACTCTAAAGTTTCCAAAACTGTTTGAATGGTGTCTGTGAGTATAACAGAACTCATTTGGCAGGCAAAACCCTGAGACATTTTCTGACAGGAAGTGGATACCTGATGTGTTGTATTGAGTTTAAACCTCTCCCATTGAAAAACACAGGGGTTTAGGAATATTTTGGCACTTCCTATTGCTTCCACTAGATGTCACCAGCCTTTACAAAGTGTTTTGAGTCTTCTGGAGGGAGATCTGACCGAACAAGAGCCATGGAACGGTGATGTCCCATTAGACACCTGGCGCGCTACTTCATGTTGGGTACCCTCGTTCCAATACGTTATAAAAGGCTATGCATTCGTCCACCTTGAATATTATTCATGTTCTGGTTAAAAAAGGCCCTAATGATTTATGCTATACAACGTTTGACATGTTTGAACGAACGGAAATATATTTTTTCCCCTCGTTCATGACGAGAAGTCCGGCTGGCTTACATCATGTGCTAACGAGACGGAGATTTTTGGACATAAATGATGAGCTTTTTTGAACAAAACTACATTCGTTATGGACCTGTGATACCTGGAAGTGACATCTGATGAAGAGAATCAAAGGTAATGGATTATTTACATAGTATTTTCGATTTTAGATCTCCCCAACATGACGTCTAGTCTGTATCGCAACGCGTATTTTTCTGGGCACAGTGCTCAGATTATTGCAAAGTGTGATTTCCCAGTAAGGTTATTTTTAAATCTGGCAAGTTGATTGCGTTCAAAAGATGTAAATCTATAATTCTTTAAATGACAATATAATATTTTACCAATGTTTTCTAATTTTAATTATTTAATTTCTGACGCTGACTTGACTGCCGGTTATTGGAGGGAAACGATTTCCTCAACATCAATGCCATAGTAAAACGCTGTTTTTGTATATAAATATGAACTTGATAGAACTAAAAATGCATGCATTGTCTAACATAATGTCCTAGGAGTGTCATCTGATGGAGATTGCAACAGGTTCAGTAGCAGTCAACAGGTTTAGTAGCAGTCAACAGGCCCAGTAGCAGACAACAGGCCCAATAGTAGTCAACAGGCCCAGTAGCAGTCAACAGGCCCAGTAGCAGACAACAGGCCCAGTAGCAGTCAACAGGCCCAGTAGCAGTCAACAGGCCCAGTAGCAGTCAACAGGCCCAGTAGCAGTCAACAGGTTTATTAGCAGTCAACAGGTTCAGTAGCAGTCAACAGGCCCAGTAGTAGTCAACAGGCCCAGTAGTAGTCAACAGGCCCAGTAGCAGTCAACAGGTTTAGTAGCAGTCAACAGGCCCAGTAGTAGTCAACAGGTTCAGTAGCAGTCAACAGGCCCAGTAGCAGTCAACAGGCCCAGTAGTAGTCAAGAGGCCCAGTAGCAGTCAACAGGTTTAGTAGCAGTCAACAGGCCCAGTAGTAGTCAACAGGTTCAGTAGCAGTCAACAGGCCCAGTAGCAGTCAACAGGCCCAGTAGTAGTCAACAGGCTCAGTAGCAGTCAACAGGCCCAGTAGCAGTCAACAGGTTTATTAGCAGTCAACAGGTTTAGTAGCAGTCAACAGGTTTAGTAGCAGTCAACAGGTTTAGTAGCAGTCAACAGGTTTATTAGCAGTCAACAGGTTTATTAGCAGTCAACAGGTTTAGTAGCAGTCAACAGGCCCAGTAGCAGTCAACAGGCCCAGTAGTAGTCAACAGGTTTATTAGCAGTCAACAGGCCCAGTAGCAGTCAACAGGCCCAGTAGCAGTCAACAGGCCCAGTAGCAGTCAACAGGCCCAGTACTGGTCAACAGGCCCAGTAGCAGTCAACAGGCCCAGTAGCAGTCAACAGGTTTATTAGCAGTCAACAGGCCCAGTAGCAGTCAACAGGCCCAGTAGCAGTCAACAGGCCCAGTAGCAGTCAACAGGCCCAGTAGCAGTCAACAGGCCCAGTAGCAGTCAACAGGTTTAGTAGCAGTCAACAGGTTTAGTAGCAGTCAACAGGCCCAGTACTGGTCAACAGGCCCAGTAGCAGTCAAAAGGCCCAGTAGCAGTCAACAGGCCCAGTAGCAGTCAACAGGTTTAGTAGCAGTCAACAGGTTTAGTAGCAGTCAACAGGTTTAGTAGCAGTCAACAGGCCCAGTAGCAGTCAACAGGCCCAGTAGCAGTCAACAGGTTTAGTAGCAGTCAACAGGTTTAGTAGTAGTCAACAGTGTCACGTCCTGACCAGTAGTAGGGGTTATTGGTTATTGTAGTTTGGTCAGGACGTGTCAGGGGGGTATTTGTTTTATATGGTTCGGTGTGTGTGTGTGTACTTTAGAGGGGTGTTGTATTTATGTGTTCCGGGGTTTTTGGTTTATGTTCTTGTTTTAGTATTCTAGGTTTTCTATGTTGTGTATTTCTTTGTGTTGGCCTGGTGTGGCTCCCAATCAGGAACAGCTTGTACATCGTTGTTTCTGATTGGGAGTCATACTTAAGGAGCTTGTTTTTTTCCACCTGTCCCTTTGTGGGTAGTTAATGTTGCATTGCTGTTAGTTTAGCCTGCGAAACTGTCATTCTGTCGCTTCTTTGTTTAAATAAAATAATGATGAGCACGCAACCCGCTGCGCCTTGGTCTCTACATTATGACACCCGTGACAAACAGGTTTATTAGTAATCAACAGGCCCAGTTGTAGTCAACAGGTTTTTGGCACTCCAAAGATGGTATGGCTGTATTATGCAGGGTGATATGGTATGGCTGTATTATGCAGGGTGATATGGTAGGGCTATATTATGCAGGGTGAGATGGTATGGCTATATTATGCAGGGTGATATGGTAGGGCTGTATTATGCAGGGTGAGATGGTATGGCTGTATTATGCAGGGTGATATGGTAGGGCTGTATTATGCAGGGTGATATGGTATGGCTGTATTATGCAGGGTGAGATGGTAGGGCTATATTATGCAGGGTGATATGGTAGGGCTGTATTATGCAGGGTGAGATGGTATGGCTATATTATGCAGGGTGATATGGTATGGCTATATTATGCAGGGTGATATGGTATGGCTGTATTATGCAGGGTGAGATGGTATGGCTATATTATGCAGGGTGAGATGGTAGGGCTATATTATGCAGGGTGATATGGTATGGCTGTATTATGCAGGGTGAGATGGTAGGGCTGTATTATGCAGGGTGATATGGTAGGGCTATATTATGCAGGGTGATATGGTATGGCTGTATTATGCAGGGTGAGATGGTATGGCTGTATTATGCAGGGTGAGATGGTAGGGCTATATTATGCAGGGTGATATGGTATGGCTGTATTATGCAGGGTGAGATGGTAGGGCTGTATTATGCAGGGTGATATGGTATGGCTGTATTCTGTAGGGTGGAATTACAGTACATTTAGAAATTCAGCAATTCTTTCCCCGCCCACAACCTTTTCCCACAATGCACCAACATTTCAGAGAATTTGACTGTTGATAATACCCAAAATGACCGTATAAATTACAGTTTTACTTTACAGTGTACTTTCTCTTCTCAATCACACGAGACAGGTGTCTCCGTCTTTCTCTCTCTGCCAGACTGAGTGACACTTGTCCTCTGTCACGCCCACCACCGCCGCCACACATCAATCTTCCCAGGGCCTGGCATTATGGGTATTATATGTCATCCGAAAGGAGGGAAAAACACATCACTTAGAGACAACATAGGTGTCTCTGTCAGAACAGCCCCGGATCGAGGGACGGAGGGGGAGAGAGAGAGAGAGAGAGAGAGAGAGAGAGAGAGAGAGAGAGAGAGAGAGAAGAGAGAGAGAGAGAGAGCGAGAGAGACGAACACATGCGCTCACATTTATCACCCCCCCCCCCCCCCCCCCCCCCCCCTGTCTTCGGCTCCTCATCTGTGGAATGAAACGTGAAAATTATGGATTCTAGGAGGGAGAAAAATAATTAAGGAATGTGATATAAATGAGAGGAAGGAATGGTTCTGTAGCCTTGTAACAACCCCCCTCCTCCTCCTCCTCCATCTGCCACCCCCATCCCCCCCACAGAGGATATCAAATGAATAGGAGGTAAGAGTAGTCACTTCCATCTTCACGGACTACATCATCGCACCATCAGACACATGTATGTGCACTCATTCACTTGTTTAACAGTGTGTGTGTGTGTGTGTGTGTGTGTGTGTGTGTGTGTGTGTGTGTGTTAGTAGATGGTGTTCATTGACTAGCAGCAGAAGTCATTGGTTGAGGTTATTGATTGTGATAAATCTCACATGAAGACAGAACAGTGTTACTTATAACACACACCTGGCACCTTTTACATTCCAGAGAGGGAGGAGGGAGGGAGGGGGAGTCAGGGAGGGGGGGGATGGAGGGGAGGTCAGGGAGGGGGGAAGGGATGGATGGAGGGAGGGAGGAAGGGAGGGAGGAAAGGAAGGGATGGAAGGGAGGTCATTGAGGGAGGTCGGGGAGGGAAGGAGGGAGGAAGGGAGGGGGATGGATAGATGGAGGGAGGTCGGGGAGGGAAGGAGGGAGGGAGGTCAGGGAGGGAGGAGGAGGGGATGGAGGGAGGAAGGGAGGGAAGGAAGGAGGGAGGGAGGGGGATGGAGAGATGGAGGGAGGTCAGGGAGGGGGGGAGGGATGGAGGAAGGGAGGAAGGGAGGGGGATGGATAGATGGATGGAGGTCAGGGAGGGATGGAATGAGGGGATGGATGGATGGATGGTTGGATGGATGGAGGGAGAGAGGGAGGTCAGGGAGAGGGGAGGGAGAGATGGAAGGATGCAGGGATGAGGGTGGGAGGGAAGGAGGCTGGGATGGAGGGAGGGAGCCCTTGTCAAGACCTAGGGCTGTCTGGGAGACCTGCCGGAGAGAAGGAAGACCTAGGGCTGTCTGGGAGACCTGCCGGAGAGAAGGAAGACCTAGGGCTGTCTGGGAGACCTGCCGGAGAGAAGGACGACCTAGGGCTGTCTGGGAGACCTGCCGGAGAGAAGGAAGACCTAGGGCTGTCTGGGAGACCTGCCGGAGAGAAGGAAGCGGACACGCCAACGTAGAGGTAGACGTGGCGTTAATGAGATTAAGACGCTGAGCAACCTGTCCTGTATTCTAAGGGATTATCGCCATGGCTGTGAACATCTCGCCCCAAGCAGACTCCACGCTCTCTGTAACGGCAATTAATAATGACTTGACAGCCTCTCCTCTCCTGTCCAGAACTCGTATTCATTCTACAGCAGGTTTGCAAGTTACAAAAATAAATGAAATGACATTGTAGTATAGATAGATCACATCACCTCCTCCCTCCCTCCCTCCCTCCCTGACACACTCAACCCTCTCCAATTTATCTACCGCCCTGACAGATCCCTCACGATGTAATCACCACTGCACTGCACACTGCCTCTCACCCATCTGGACAAAGGAAATGCATATGTCAGGATGCTGTTCGTCGACTACAGCTCGACCTTCAATACCATAGTGGCCTCCTCAAAGTTCACAGTCCTCAACACCTCCCTATGCAACTGGGTCCTGGACTTCCTGACGAGCCGCCCCCAGGTGGTGATGGTGATCAAGGTTACCTAGTTGACACTGATTTTCAACACGGGGGGCTCCACAAGGGTGCGTCCTGTGTCCCCTCCTGTATTTCTACGACTGGCCTCTGGCCTCACACAGTTCTTACCCCATCATCCAGTTCACTGATTACCAACAACGACGAGACGGCCTACAGGGAGGTGGTAGGCACTTGGTGCCAGGTATACAAACTCTCCTTCAACATCAGCAAAACAAAGGAGCTGATTGTGGACTTCAGGAGGAACCAGAATGGGCACCCCCCCCCCCCCCCACCCCCACCCCCCACAATCCTCATCAACGGGGCCGCCATGGAGATAGTCAATAACTTCAAGTATCTCGGTGTACACATCTCCGAGCAGCTGAAATGGTCAAACCACATGGAAGGCATGACAGCGACTCTTCAACCGTAGGATGCTGAGGAAATTTGGCCTCTCTAAGAGAGAAAACTGTCAGGCTGCATCACAGCCTGGTACGGCAACACCACCGCCGCGAACCACAAGGCTTACGTCCCCCAACGGACATTTACCCTGCTCCCACCCCAATGGAAATGTATCACTGTTACAGTGTTAATATGTATATATTTACCATGGTTACAGTGTTAATATGTATATATTTACCATGGTTACAGTGTTAATATGTATATATTTACCATGGTTACAGTGTTAATATGTATATATTTACCATGGTTACAGTGTTAATATGTATATATTTACCATTGTTACAGTGTTAATATGTATATATTTACCATTGTTACAGTGTTAATATGTATATATTTAATTTATATTCTTTATTATTATATGTTGTTTTTGTTTCTCTTTGACCTTCATGGTTGGATCTCAGAGTTTAAGATTTTCCCTGTACCATGTAATTAACCCTACAACACATGTGACTATTAAACTTCTAATCTAAGTACTTTGCTTCATGTCTTTTTTTTTACATTTTGGTTTTGTGTTTAATGTCTGCCCGGCCTACATACCATATAGAGTGCATTCGGAAAGTATTCCAGACCCCTTGACTTTTCCCTCAATTTGTTACGTTACAGACTTATTCTAAAATTGATTAAATTAATAGTTTTCCTCATCAATCTACACACAATACCACATAATGACAAAGCAAAAACAGGTTTAGACATTTTTGCAAATTTATATAAAAAACAAAAAACAGAAATACATTATTTACACAAGTATTCAGACACTTTGCTATGAAACTCAAAATTGATCTCAGATGCTTCCTTCTCCCAATATTCATCCCTGAGATGTTTCTAAAATGTGATTGGTGTCCACCTGTGGTAAATTCAATTGATTGGACATGATTTGGAAAGGCACCCATCTGTCTATATAAGGTCCCACAGTTGAAAGTGCATGTCAGAGCAAAAACCAAGCCATGAGGTCGAAGGAATTGTCCGTAGAGCTCCAAGACAGAATTCTGTTGAGGCTCTGATCTGGGAAAGGGTACCACAACATTTCTGCAGCATTGAAGGTCCCCAAGAACACAGTGGCCTCCATCATTCTTAAATAGAAGAAGGTCACGGAGGTGACCGAGAACCCGATGGTCTCTCTGACAGAGCTCCAGAGTTCCTCTGTGGAGATGGGAGAACCTTCCAGAAGGACAACAATCTCTGCAGAACTCTACCAATCAGGCCTTTATGGTAGAGTGGCCAGATGGAAGCCACTCCTCAGTAAAAGGTACAGTACATCACAGCCCGCTTGGTGTTTGCCAAAAGGCACCTAAAGACTCTCAGACCATGGGAAACAAGATTATCTGGTCTGATGAAACCAAGATTAAACTCTTTGGCCTGAATGCCAAGAGTCACGTTTGGAGGAAACCTGGCACCATCCCTACGGTGAAGCATGGTGATGGCAGAATCTTGCTGTGGGGATGTTTTTAAGAGGCATGGACTGGGAGACTAGTCAGGATTGAGGCAAAGATGAACGGAGAGAGATCCTTTATGAAAACATGCTCCAGAGCACTCAGGACCTCAGACTTGGGCAAAGGTTCACCTTCCAACAGGACAACGACCCTACTGTAAGCACACAGCCAAGACAACGCAGGAGTGGCTTTGGGACAAGTCTCTGAATGTCCTTGAGTGGCCCAGACAGAGCTCGGAAATTGAACCCGATCAAACATCTCTGGAGAGACCTGAAAATATCTGTGCAGAAATACTCCCCATCCAACCTGACAGAGCTTGAGAGGGTCTGCAGAGAAGAATGGGAGAAACAAATACAGATGTGCCAAGCTTGTAGCGTCTTACTCAAGAAGACTCGAGGCTGTAATCGCTGCCAAAGGTGCGCGGAGGAAAATTCTCGTCAGAAGAGCGGAGGAGAATACTCTTCAGAAGCTTCTTTACTTTACCGTGATCTTCTTAATTGTTTTTTATTTCTCGTGTGTGTTTTTTGTTCAACCTTCTTATATTTTGTGCTACATTAATATTGACTACTGCATCGTTGGGTTTGGGAGCTTGTGCACGTTACATTAAAACTTAAAACGTGAAGCTATGTATAGACAATGTTGACAGCCTGAGGGGAAGTCTAACTAGCTACCTCATAGAGACAAGAGAAGACGTCATCAGCGATCATGATTAGGGTATCTGTATAGCACTTTGTGACAAATGATGATCTTATTAATAAAATACATTTGGTTGATAGATTGATTAGGAGCATATAACCTGACAAGGTTTAAATTATAATACATTTCAATTTATCCATGGATTATCAGACTTGATCTGTACAGTGAGGAGGATCCCACTGGAACCTACTCTGGAAAACATGACTACTCTACTACTGTTTCTCTCTCTTTCTCTTTCTCGCTCTCTCTCTCCATCTTAATATTTACATCTCTGTGCCATCAGTCAATCCCCAGGCCTCCCTTGAGCTCTTAAATCATTCACTACATTTACAGAAGGAGGAGTGTGTGTGTGTGTGTGTGTATCAGAGAGAGCTAGAGGGATGAGAGAGGGATGGAAGGGAAAGCGAGGGAATAGAGGGGGGAGAGAGAGAGAACTCTTGACTATTCAGAAGCAGCAGGAGAGAGAGAGAGAGATGAGCAGATGAGCAGATGAGTTACCACATGTTTCAGCATGTTTTTACAAAAATATAGATTTAGAGTTAGATAAACTTTAGATTTTTCAGCAAGGACATATACAGGATACTACCGTCTGCAACATAACCTACACTCCAAATCAAAACTCCAAACATACAAAATGATTTTGGACGAAATGACCTGGAAGGATTCCTACAACCAAAGATTCCTATTTCCAAGCTATACAGCTCTGGCAAACAAACAACAGAAACCTGAAAACACCATCCAATATGGACGTCATGTTTAGTGTGAAGATAATTTTAAAGCCAAGAAGAAAAATACATGAAAATAATATATTTTACAAGGACTGAATGCTAAGTTAAGGATGCCAAGCTTGCTAGGACAGAACAGATCTGACTGCAACTTCAATTAGCACTGAGGTGTCAAAGCCGTTGAGCCCAACAATGGCAGGAGAGTTTCACATCTACCCCACCCAAATACAGAGGCCTTTGAAGCCCCCTCCTGCTGTTCAGAGATCATTACAATTTTTGTATTTATTTAACTAGGCAAGTCAGTTAAAACCTGTTAGGGCTACAGGTTAGCAATGAACCCCGAGTCGGGATTGCTAACAAGGCTGGAAATTCAAAACATCAAAAATCTAATAATTTCAATTTCTCAAACAATCAACTATTTTACACAATTTAAAAGATAAACATCTCCTTAATCTAACCACATTGTTCGATTTTCAAAGAGGCTTTACGGCAAAAGCATAAAGTTAGATTATGTTAGGACAGTACATAGCCACAAAAGTACAAACATCCATTTTCAATTCAAGGTCAGGCGTCACCAAAAGCAGAAACCAGCTAGAATTATGCACTAACCTTTGTCAATCTCCATCAGATGACACTCCTAGGACATTATGTTATACAATACATGCATTTTTTGTTCCATCAAGTTCATATTTATATCCAAAAACAGCATTTTACAGTAGCGTGAAATTCAGATTTTTTTTCTTCTCTGAAATGCTTCCGGTGAACATAACAAAATTACTATTCGAAAACATTGGTAAATTATAATATTGTCATTCAAAGAATAATATATTATCATCTTGTAATTGCTACCGAATGGCCAGATCTCAAAATAACTTTACTGGGAAATCACATTTTGCAATAAACGGGGTGCTATGCTAAGAACAATAAGCTATGCTATACAGTTAGCATCATCTAATATCGATAATAACATTGTAAATATCCCCTTACCTTTGATTATCTCCATCAGAAGGCACTGCCAGGAATTCCCAGGTCCGGAACAAATGTGGTTTCTTTTGACAAAGTTCATAATTTATGTCCAAATAACAGTAGTTAGCGTTCATTATGCTCCCACAAAACGTGGTGGGGGGGTGTAAAATCACGCCGAAAAGCTAAAAAAAACTAGTAATTAACCTGTTAGGGCTAGGGGGCAGCATTGACACGGCTGGATAAAAAACATACCCGATTTAATCTGGTTACCACTCCTACCCAGTAACTAGAATATGCATATACTTATTACATATGGATAGAAAACACCCTAAATTTTCTAAAACTGTTTGAATGGTGTCTGTGAGTATAACAGAACTCAAATGGCAGGTCAAAACCTGAGAGATTCCTTTACAGGAAGTGGCCTGTCTGACCATTTGTTGAACTTCTTTTCCATCTCTATCATTTACTAAGGATCTCTGCTCTAACGTGACACTTCCCACGTCGTCCATAGGCGCTCAGAGCCTGGGAAAAAACAGAATGTCGTCATTCCAGCCCCAGGCTGAAACACATTATCGCCTTTCTCAAGTGGCCGATCAAGAGACACTAGCTTATGCGCGTGACCCCGACCGCCCCCGCCTCTGTTTGCCGAAAAGGAGATTCCCTGTCGGAATATTATCGCTTTTCTACGAGAAAAATGTCGTAAAAATTGATTTTAAACAGCGGTTGACATGCTTCGAAGTACGGTAATGGAATACTTAGAATTTTATTGTCACGAATTGCGCCATGCGCGTGACACTTCTTTACTATTTCGGATAGTGTCTGGAACGCACGAACAAAACGCCGCTATTCGGATATAACGATGGATTATTTTGGACCAAACCAACATTTGTTATTGAAGTAGCAGTCCTGGGTGTGTATTCTGACGAAGACAACAAAAGGTAATGAAACTTTTATAATAGTAAATATGATTATGGTGAGTGCTAAACTTGCCGGGTGTCTAAATAGCGAGCCCGTGATGCCTGGGCTATGTACTTAGAATATTGCAAAATGTGCTTTCACCAAAAAGCTATTTTAAAATCGGACATATCGAGTGCATAGAGGAGGTTTGTATCTATAATTCTTAAAATAATTGTTGTGCTTTTTGTGAACGTTTATCGTGAGTAATTTAGTAAAATGTTAGCGAATTCCCCGGAAGTTTGCGGGGGGTATGCTAGTTCTGAACGTCACATGCTAATGTAAAAAGCTGGTTTTTGATATAAATATGAACTTGATTGAACAAAACATGCATGTATTGTATAACATAATGTCCTAGGGTTGTCATCTGATGAAGATCATCAAAGGTGAGTGCTGCATTTAGCTGTCTTCTGGGTTTTGGTGACATTATATGCTGGCTTGAAAAATGGGTGTCTGATTATTTCTGGCTTGGTACTCTGCTGACATAATCTAATGTTTTGCTTTCGTTGTAAAGCCTTTTTGAAATCGGACAGTGTGGTTAGATTAACGAGAGTCTTGTCTTTAAATGGCTGTAAAATAGTCATATGTTTGAGAAATTGAAGTAATAGGATTTTTAAGGTTTTGAAAATCGCGCCACAGGATAGCAGTGGCTGTTACGTAGGTGGGACGAATTCGTCCCGCCTAGCCTAGAGAGGATAATCTATTTACGTTCGTTCAAACATGTCAAACGTTGCTTAGCATTAATCTTTTGGTCCATTTTTAACGTTAAACATCAGTAATATTTTCACACAACCTATCCTATGTCTAGATAAACAATGATGACAAACTCACGCTTCTCAGATTTATGCGCAGGCGCAAAAAAATGAAGTGATGACATGTCAACTTCCTTGCATTCTAATTTGCTCTCTGTTTATCATAGACGCTTCAAACAACTTTATAAAGATCGTTGACATCTAGTGGAAGCCGTAGGTGTTGCGAAATGAATCCTTTCTCACTATGGTATCTATAAAACATTGACACTAAATAGTACAGTCACAAAATTCACATTTTTTTTAATCTATTTTTCACAGGTTTTTGCCTGCAATATGAGTTTTGTTATACTTACAGACACCATTCAAACTGTTTTAGAAAATTCTGAGTGTTTTCTATCCGAATGTGTTAATAATATGCATATCCTAGCTTCTGAGTTGGTGTAGGAGGCAGTTAAAAATGGGCACATATTTTTTTCAAAATTTCTCAATACTGCCCCCGAGCGCCAACAGGTTAAGAACAAGTTCTTATTTACAATGACGGCCTAGGAACAGTGGGTTAACTGCCTTGTTCAGGGGCAGAATGACAGATTTTTACCTTGTCAGCTCGGGGATTTGATCTAGCAAACTTTCAGTTACTAGTCCAATGCCCTAACCACTAGGCTACCTGCCTTGTTCAGGGGTAGAGTGACGGATTTTTACCTTGTCAGCTCGGGGATTTGATCTAGCAACCTTTCAGTTACTAGTCCAATGCCCTAACCACTAGGCTACCTGCCGCCCCACATTACAGTACCCTCTGGATGTAAAAAATGATGAGGCATGAAAAGAGTACAAAAATAAGCTCTTTATGGAAAATCAACAGACACTTTTTGCTAACTAATTTAAAAATGGGAACATGAGCATCTTAATCTTTCACGCATCCCCTGGCATGGCTGTTAGCGTTGGGTGGAGACCCCGGAATATTATACAACGAGGACTCTGAGTCAACCAATGTCAACCTGTACAAGTCTGGAACAGTAATGGTACAGGGCAACCTCAAACAGTTTCCTCTGGACTTTCACATAATCAAAAGAGATAGCTCAGCAGGATAAGCTCTCTCTCTTGAGAAAGATACCCCCACCATGAGCGTGTCAGACCAGACCCCTTCATTATACAACCCCACAGATGAGCAAACCCAAGCGGATAGTCAACCTCTTCCAGCACTTCATTGAAATGAAGGATAAATTCACCCAGCTGGAGGTAAGGTAGGTGGAGCTGGAACAGCAGGTGAACACACTCCAGTCAGCACAAAAATAGTCCAGCTCAACAACACCCCCTCAACCAGACCTGGAGAGTTACATATCTGCACTCTGGACTGTGGTGAGACACCATCAACAGGAGAAAGAGCAGGAGCAGGAGAAGAACAGAGCTAGAGGTGAAAGTGCTGGAGGAGAAGGTGAGAACGATGACGTGTAACAGAGAACAACCCATTAGAGAGCTGGCCACCCCCGCAGAGAAGCCGGCAGAACAGCCCACCTCAGACCCTGACCATACCTTGACATCACCCCCCCGAACCTACACACAAAGGACCCACGCCGAGAGGACCTACATCCAGACCACAACACCACCAGCAAGATCCACACCCCAACCAATCAACACCCCCCACCCCAAGTCAACCATGCCCACACCCCATTTAGGCCCCCTCGGATCAGACTTATGCCCCTCCTGCCCAGCCCCCCACTCCCACAAAGAGGACCTCAACATGAAAGTCACACAGGCAAACAGACCCAACCCCCACTCTTACACTAGCCCAAGCCAATGGCATGTACCAGATGCTCAGCAGGCTCTGTTCACACTTACTGGCCTGAGACCAAACCACACGACCAACAACATTGGACACTTTATGGAACTCAAAACCTTCACTATCTCATCCTGGAATATCCCAGGCCTGAGGTCATCTGCCTTTGGGCTAAAGAGCAGGAATCTGGACTTCATCAAAGAAATTAGAAATACCCACATTGTCATCCTACAAGAAACATGGTATAGAGAAGATGGACCCACTGGTTGCCCTCTAGGTTACAGAGAGCTGGTAGTCCCATCCACCACACTACCAGGTGGGTGGTATAGAGAAGATGGACCCACTGGTTGCCCTCTAGGTTACAGAGAGCTGGTAGTCCCATCCACCAAACTACCAGGTGTGAAACAGGGAAGGGACTTAGGGGGTATGCTAATTTGGTATAGAGCAGACCTAACTCACTCTATTAAATTAATCAAAACAGGAACATTTTACATATGGCTGGACATTCAAAAGGAAATGATCTCAACAGAGAAAAATGTCCTCCTGTGTGCTATCTAACCCCCCCACGATTTGGAGATGGAGATGTATGGATAAACCACTTCTCCAATCTTTTTGGCTCTATAACAAAGAACAAACTGCAAGAACACATACATGATCAAATACAAATCTTAAAATCAGCTATTAAAGACTACCAGAACCCACTATAATAAGGGTTCACCTGGTCAGTCTGTCAGGGGTCTCCAGTAGCTCACCACCCACCTATGAGTAGCTTGCGAAACAATTCTGAAAGTACATCCTATGATTAAGTATAGTCTGGCCCAGGAGTGTGAAGGTGAACGGAAAGGCTGGAGCAACGAACCGCCCTTGCTGTCTCTGCCTTGCCGGTTCCCCTCTTTCCACTGGGATTCTCTGCCTCTAACCCTTTTACAGAGGCTGAGTCACTGGCCTACTGGTGTTCTTCCATGCCGTCCATGGGAGGGGTGCGTCACTTGAGTGGGTTGAGTCACTGACGTGGTCTTCCTGTCTGGGTTGGCGCCCCCCCCCCCCCCCCCTTGGGTTGTGCCATGGCGGAGATCGTTGTGGGCTATACTCGGCCTTGTCTTAGGACGGTAAGTTGGTGGTTGGAGACATCCCTCTAGTGGTGTGGGGGCTGTGCTTTGGCAAAGTGGGTGGGGTTATATCCTGCCTGTTTGGCCCTGTCCGGGGGTATCATCGGATGGGGCCACAGTGTCTTCTGATCCCTCCTGTCTCAGCCTCCAGTATTTATGCTGCAGTAGTTTATGTGTCGGGGGGCTAGGGTCAGTCTGTTACATCTGGAGTATTTCTCTTGTCTTATCCGGTGTCCTGTGTGTATTTAAATATGCTCTCTCTAATTCTCTCTTTCTCTCTTTCTGTCTTTCTCTCGGAGGACCTGAGCCCTAGGACCATGCCTCAGGACTACCTGGTATGATGACTCCTTGCTGTCCCCAGTCCACCTGGCCGTGCTGCTGCTCCAGTTTCAACTGTTCTGCCTGCGGCTATGGAACCCTGACCTGTTCACCGGACGTGCTTGTTGCACCCTCGACAACTACTATGATTATTATTATTTGACCATGCTGGTCATTTATGAACATTTTAACATTTTAACATTTTGACCATGTTCTGTTTTAATATCCACCCTGCACAGCCAGAAGAGGACTGGCCACCCCTCATAGCCTGGTTCCTCTCTAGGTTTCTTCCTAGGTTTTTGGCCTTTCTAGGGAGTTTTTCCTAGGGAGTTTTTCCTAGCCACCGTGCTTCTTTCACATGCTTTGCTTGCTGTTTGGGGTTTTAGGCTGGGTTTCTGTACAGCACTTTGAGAATATCAGCTGATGTACGAAGGGCTATATAAAAATAAATTTGATTTGATTTGATTTGATGTAATTTTCGTGTGTTCCACCGCACACTGTCATTAACAAATCTCACAAGCATCAGACAGTGCAAGCTCCCAGCTACTATCTAATTGACCCAACATTGACATTATACCACCCCTGGTTAGCCACTATTGACTTAAAACCTCTTGGGGCTATGTGAGACGCTAGCGTGCCACCCGTGGTGCACCCTATCAACAGCAGGTGCATTTCAAGAGCGGCAAATTTCAAACCAAATAAATGTCAAAAATCAAATTTTTCAAACATACAACTATCTTACACCCTTTGAAAGATAAACATCTCCTTAATCTAACCACGTTGTCCGATTTCAAAAAGGTTTTACGGCGAAAGCATAAAGTTAGATTATGTTAGGAGAGTACATTGACAATAGCTGTGTGTAATGTTTTGTCAATTCAAAGACAGGCATCACCAAAACCATAAAACCAGCTAAAATGATGCACTAACCTTTTACAATCTCCATCAGATGACACTCCTAGGACATTATGTTAGACAATGCATGCATTTTTAGTTCTATCAAGTTCATATTTATATCCAAAAACAGCGTTTTACTATGGCGTTGATGTTCAGGAAATCGTTTCCTTTCAATAACCGGCAGTCAAGTCAGCACCACAAATTAAATAATTAAAATTAGAAAACATTGGTAAAATATTATATTGTCATTTAAAGAATTATAGATTTACATCTCTTGAACGCAATCGACTTGCCAGATTTAAAAATAACCTTACTGGGAAATCACACTTTGCAATAATCTGAGCACTGCGCCCAGAAAAATACGCGTTGCGATACAGACAAACGGCCATGTTGGAGAGATCTAAAATCGAAAATACTATGTAAATAATCCATTACCTTTGATTCTCTTCATCAGATGTCACTTCCAGGAATCCCAGGTCCATAACGAATGTAGTTTTGTTCAAAAAAGCTCATCATTTATGTCCAAAAAGCTCCGTGTTGTTAGCACATGATCTAAGCCCGCCGGACTTCACTTCATGAACGAGGGGAAAAAATATATTTACGTTCGTTCAAACATGTCAAACGTTGTATAGCATAAATCATTAGTGCCTTTTTTAACCAGAACATGAATAATATTCAAGGTGGACGAATGCATTCTCTTTTAAAACATTTTGGAACGAGGGTACCCAACATGACCTCGCGCGCCAGAGTCTAATCGGCCATCACCGTTCTAAGGCTCTTGTTCGGTCAGATCTCATAGTAGAAGATTCAAAACACTTTGTAAAGGCTGGTGACATCTAGTGGAAGCAATAGGAAGTGCCAAAACATTAATCAGCCCCTGTGTGTTTCAATGGCATTGGCTTAAAGGTAATTCAACACATCAGGTATCCACTTCCTGTCAGAAAATGTCTCAGGGTTTTGCCTGCCAAATGAGTTCTGTTATACTCACAGACACCATTCAAACAGTTTTAGAAACTTTAGGGTGTTTTCTATCCATATATAATAAGTATATGCATATTCTAGTTACTGGGTAGGATTAGTAACCAGATTAAATCGGGTACATTTTTTTATCCAGCGTGAAAATACTGCCCCCTAGCCCCAAAAGGTTAAAAAAGACAAACCTAACACCATATCTGCCAATTACCAGAACCCACTATATTATTCAATTACATTGAGGGAAATATAGGACAAAATACAAATTCTCCAACTCAAAAAGGCTTGTGGGGTTGATGGTGTCTTTAATGCAATTATAAAACATACAGACCACAAATCCCAATTTGCTATACTTAAACTCTTTAACATCATCCTTAGCTCTGGCATCTTCCCCAATATTTGGAACCAAGGACTGATCACCCCAATCCACAAAAGTGGAGACAAATTCGACCCCAATAGCTATGCATCAACAGCAACCTCGGGAAAATCCTCTGCATTATCATTAACAGCAGACCCGTACATTTCCTCAGTTAACCTCTCTAGGGTATGTGGGACGAAATCGTCCCACCTAGTCAACAGCCAGTGGAATCGAGTGGCGCGATATTCAAATACCTTAGAAATGCTATTACTTCAATTTCTCAAACATATGACTATTTTACACCATTTTAAAGACAAGACTCTCGTTAATCTAACCACATTGTCCGATTTCAAAAAGGCTTTACAACGAAAGCAAAACATTAGATTATGTCAGGAGAGTACCCAGCCAGAAATAATCACACACCCATTTTTCAAGCTAGCATATAATGTCACAAAAACCAAAACCACAGCTAAATGCAGCACTAACCTTTGATGATCTTCATCAGATGACACTCCTAGGACAATATGTTATACAATACATGCATGTTTTGTTCAATCAAGTTCATATTTATATCAAAAACCAGCTTTTTACATTAGCATGTGACGTTCAGAACTAGCAAACATACCGAAAACTTCCGGTGAATTTACTAAATTACTCATGATAAACGTTCACAAAAAACATAACAATTATTTAAAGAATTATAGATACAGAACTCCTTTATGCAGTCGCGGTGTCAGATTTTAAAATAGCTTTTCGGCAAAAGCACATTTTGCAATATTCTGAGTAGATAGCTCGCCATCACGGGCTAGCTAATTTGACACCCAAGTTTGGCGTTCACTAAACTCAGAATTACTATAAGAAAAATTGGATTACCTTTGCTGTTCTTCATCAGAATGCACTCCCAGGACTTCTACTTCATCCACAAATGTTGTTTTGGTTCAAAATAATCCATAGTTATGTTCAAATATCCTCTGTTTTGTTCTTGCGTTCAAGACACTATCCGAACGGTGACGCGCGGACGCGTATCGTGACAAAAAAATTCAAAATATTCCATTACCGTACTTCGAAGCATGTCAAACACTGTGAAAGTGTCACGTTACAGCAGAGATCCTCTGTTTTCCATAAAGAGGGTGTAGAAGGCCAAGAAATGGTCAGAGAGGGCACTTCCTGTACAGAATCTTCTTAGGTTTTGGCCTGCCATATGAGTTCTGTTATACTCACAGACACCATTCAAACAGTTTTAGAAACTTTAGGGTGTTTTCTATCCAAATCAAACAATTATATGCATATTCTAGTTTCTGGGCAGTAGTAATAACCAGATCAAATCAGGTACGTTTTTTATCCGGATGTGAAAATACTGCCCCCTTCCCTAGAGAGGTTAAATAATGTACTTAGCAAATGTCAGATTGGCATTTTAACAAATTATTGCACAACAGAGCACGTATTCACCCTGCACACCCTAATTGACAAACAAACCAAAACAATGGCAAAGTCTTCTCATGCTTTGTTGATTTCAAAAAAGCTTTTGACTCAATTTGGCATGAGGGTCTGCTGTATAAACTGATGGGAAGTGGTGTTGGGGGAAAAACAAATGACAATATAAAATCTGTGAACACAAACAACAGGTGTGCGGTTAAAATTGGCAAAAAACACACATTTCTTTCCACAGGGCCGTGGGGTGAGACAGTGATGCAGGTTAAGCCCCACCCTCTTAAACATATATATCAATGAATTGGCGAGGGCACTAGAACAGTCTGCAGCACCTGGCCTCACCCTACTAGAATCTGGAGTCAAATGTCTACTGTTTGCTGATGATTTGGTGCTTCTGTCACCAACCAAGGAGGACCTACAGCAGCACTTAGATCTTCTGCACAGATTCTGCCAGACCTGGAACCTGACAGTAAATCTCAGTCAGACAAAAATAATGGTGTTCCAAAAAAGGTCCAGTCGTCAGGACCACAAACACAAATTCCATCTAGTCACCGTTTCCCTAGAGCACACAAAGAACTATACATACCTCTGGCAAAACATCAGCGCAGGTAACTTCCACAAAGCTGTGAACGATCTGAGAGACAAGGCAAGAAGGGCCTTCTTCTGAGGTCTAGGTTCACTCACCAACCAAGATAAATCAATGAACAAAATCGGACAAACAACAAATTGAGACTCTGCATGCATAATTCGGCAAAGAAATCCTCTGTGTACAACATCAAGCCCCAAATAATGCATGCAGAGCAGAATTAGACCGATACCCGCTAATTATTAAAATCCAGAAAAGAGACGTTAAATTCTACAACCACCTAAAAGGAAGCGATTTCCAAACCTTCCATAACAAAGCCATCACCTACAGAGAGATGAACCTGGAGAAGAGTCCCCTCAGCCAGCTGGTCCTGGGGCTCTGTTCACAAACACCAACAGACCCCACAGAGCCCTCACCTACAGAGAGATGAACCTGGAGAAGAGTCCCCTCAGCCAGCTGGTCCTGGGGCTCTGTTCACAAACACCAACAGACCCCACAGAGCCCCAGGACAGCAACACAATTAGACCCAACCAGATCATGAGAAAACAAAAAGATCATTACATGACACGTTGGAAAGAATAAAAAAATAGAACATTATTTGGCCCTAAACATAGAGTACACAGTGGCAGAATGCTTGACCACTGTCCCGTGTGGCTCAGTTGGTAGAGCATGGCGTTTGCAACGCCAGGGTTGTGGGTTCGATTCCCACGGGGAACAAGTACGGAAAATAAATGTATAAAATATATGCATCCACTACTGTAAGTTGCTCTGGATAAGAACGTCTGCTAAATGACTAAGATGTGACTGACCCAAACTTAAGGAAGGCTTTTACTAAGTGCAGACTCAGTGAGCATAGCCTTGCTATTGAGAAAGGTCACCGTAAGCAGACCTGACTCTCAAGAGAAGACAGACTATGTGCACACTGCCATCAAAATGAGGTGGAAACTGAGCTGTACTTCCTAACTTCCTGCTAAATGTATGACCATATTAGAGACACATATTTCCCTCAGATTACACAGATCCACAAAGAATTCAAAACAAAACCCAATTTTGATAAACTCCCTTATCTACTGGGTGAAATACCAGTGTATCATCACAGCAGCAAGATTTGTGACCTGTTGTCACAAGAAAAGGGCAACCAGTGAAGAGCAAGCACCACTGTATATACAACCTATATTTATGCTTATTTATCTTCCCTTTTGTACTTTAACTATTTGCACATAATATGACATTTGGAATGTCTTTATTTTTTTGGAAGTTTTGTGAGTGTAATTTTTTTGCTTTGGTAATGTTTAAAATATGAGAGAGAGAGAGAGAGAGAGGGAGAGAGAGAGAGAGAGAGAGAGAGAGAGAGAGAGAGAGAGAGAGAGAGGGTAGAGAGAGAGAGGGAGAGAGACAGAGAGAGAGAGAGAGACAGAGAGAGACAGAGAGTGAGAGAGAGAGAGGGGTAACTGAGGTCTTTGTATTGAACTAAATATGACCTTGACACTTGACCTTAAGGCTGGGTCAAAGTAATAAAGAAGTATTGTTTTTTATGAATAAATAAAGGAGTGGAGCCCTCTCTCCCTATCCCTCTCCCTCTCTCTATCCCTCTCTCTCTCCTGCAGATATAGAGAGTTGAGTCAGTGCTTCTGTTTAAAAACATAAATAAACCCATCCAACACTATGTGCCTGTAGAAACACACCACCTTGTTTCTGTCTTCTACACTTCACTACCAAGCAGATTTACACTGAGTGGACAAAACACCTGCTCTTTCCATGATATAGACTGACCAGGCCAATCTAGGGGAATCTAGGGGAAAGCTATAATCCCTTATTGAAGTCACTTGTTAAATCCATTTCAATCAGTGTAGATGAAAGGGGAGGAGACAGGTTAAAGAAGGATTTTAAAGCCTTGAGACAATAGAGACATGGATTGTGTATGTGTGACCATTCAGAGGGGTGAATGTGCAAGACAAAAGATTTCAGTGCCTTTGAAAAGGTTATGGTAGTAGGTGCCAGGCACACCAGTTTGAGTGTGTCAAGAACTGCAACGCTGTTGAGTTTTCTACACTCAAGAATGACCTGCATCCCTGTGGAATGCTTTTGACACCATGTAGAGTTCAAGTCATGCCCCAATGAATTGAGGCTGTTCTGAGGGCAAAACTAAGGTGGAAGTCAATATTAGGAAGGTGTTCCTAATGTTTTTAAACACTCATTGTAAATCCATACATTTCCTGATAGAAAATATGTGACTCGTTTCAGGAAACTAGGCATACGTCAGATGTCACTACTTCACAGGAGAGCCGTTTGAACGTAAACTTTTTAAAAAAAAATCTAAATGCGTTTTTTTGGGCAGATATGACTTCTGGAACATGTGAACTTTCATTTGCCTTAATAACAAACTTGCCATCTGTAAATATGAATACAATTGTTACATTACAAGCCTACTTGGTTTAGCCATGAAAAAGTCAGCAACCTTCCCGCTAGCCATGATAGGCTGAGATAATGAGTGGGCTGGACATGCTGAGAGATGAGTTCGGATTGGTCTGCCATGTAGCACCTTCTGTCTATAACATGAGCTGGTCAGTATGTGTAGGTAATCCTTTCTAACACAGCTTTTTTTGGAAGATATCAAGTAGTAGATCTGTATAAGTGTTGCTCTCCACTTTCTGGAGGACCGAGTTTTGAAATCAGTGGAATTAGAGTATAATAGCTAAGGAGATTCTGGCCTTTGATTGCAAATATAAAGAGGGAGTTGAAAAGAGAACACACAGAAGTCTATGTAAATCACCTGTCTCCGGATTACATCTTCAAACTAAGGGCAACCATGGCATCCGTGAAACAGAGGGAGAAGCGGCCATCCATGTATACAGGTCAGATAGTCTAGCTAGCTACATTTTCAGATTTTACACATTTCTAATTTTGTCCAAAAGTCGTTTTCCTTTTCAAGTTAAAGTGTACTGTTAGCTAGCTAGCTAACGTTACGTGTATGATCTGTGTAGTAATATTATTCGTATCTTAGAGTCAGTTGCTTTGCTAATATTAGCCTGACGTTAGCTAGCTATAGCCTAATGTTATCTAGCTATAGCCTAATGTTAGCTAGCTATAGCCTAATGTTAGCTAGCTAACATTGAACCTGGTTGGTTAGCTACCTGCAGATTCATGCAGGGTGGTAACGTTATGAGTTGGGATTATGGTTCGTTGTTTAGCTAGCTAGCTACATGTCTTAACAAAAGACTCCACTATGCAAGTAACCATTTCTAAAGAATGTTCATGATGTCACAGCATCAACTGTCGATAGACGTAGCTGGTAAATTCGCTCTGTCGATCTACTCCGATTTCAGAGAACTCGTCTAAGTGTGCCAGAGCGCAGAATAACTGACAAATTTACGAAGGCTCAACAACCATTGAATATGAACTGTGTCAGTAAATGTTGGCAAAAAAGCGTAATTGAATTGTTGCTCGCAGCAGTTAGTCACCAACGCTATGGATAACATGAAAACAGACAAATCAGCTCTTCTAGGGAGAGTAAAATGGTCAGAGTGAGCTGTTCTCTCATTTATGTCTGGAAGTAGCTTGCAAGCTAGCCAACGTTAGCCAGTTAGCTTGGGTGATTGACTGCTGTTAGGTCAGTTTGCTCGGATCAACCCTACTCCTCGGCCAGAGTGTCCAGTGTGCTCTCTGAACGTTCCGAGTGCGAAACGCTCTGAATTTACCAACTGACATTCTGATAACGCTCTGAGTTTACGAACGCCCAGAGCATACTCTGGCACTCCAGATTAAATGTACATACTACGCCTGTAGTATAAACCAGCCTTTAGTCTTGAAATCTTTGGTTGTTTAGTACACAGCCTCACATGTGAATCTTTAAAGAGATGGGTGGGGCTAAAGCTTAAGAGGGTGTGAACGATGCTGAATGGGTGGAGACAAAGAGGGAGATCTCCAGTAGGTACCAAAAGATTCAAAGGCCATTTTCTCAAAAGTGAGTTTACTGGTTTATCAACTTTCAAATTGTTGATTGTTCCTCAACTGTAGCATTTGATATATCATTTATCTAGCTCTGAGTCTCTACTTTTATCCAATGTAAAAAAAAACAATACATAAGACCATATCGAGCTGTTCGGTCACATACAGACTCAGTGGATTTGTCCCAAACAACACCCAATTACCAATTACATTTTAGTCATTTAGCAGACACTCTTATCCATGCATTTCATTTCATTTCATTTTTTTCTTCTTTTTTTTTTTTTGTACTGGCCTCCCGTGGGAATCGAACCCACAACCCTGGCGTTGCAAACACCATGCTCTTCCAACTGAGCCACAGGGAAGACCCATAAGGACCTGGTCAAATGTAGTGCACTATATAGTGCCATTTGAGACAGGCACTGAGCTGCTTGTTCAGCCTCTCTTGTATCTACTGCTGGAGATTAACAGTGGATGACCAGGTAAACAACAGTGAATGGTGGGTACTGGAAGGAGAAGTGTGTGTGTGTGTACTGGAAGGAGAAGTTTCCATCTTGCTCAGGCGAATGAAATGTCCTCAGCATGAACAAAGCCTCGGCTGAGGGCACGCTGTTTAGCACCCCATGGCGAGCTACTGCACGCACCTCTCAGACACGCATCACAGGGCAAGCCTCAAACATTCCACTTCCTTAGTAAATAAACACTGTCAAAAGGAGAGAATAAATAAGATCTTACTGGCATTCAAAAGCCAGATCAGATAGTGGAGAAGAGAGTGCAGATGGGATAATAGAGAGGGGAGAGAGAGGGGAGAGGAGAGAGGGGCGAGAGAGGGAGAAGAGAGAGGGGAGAGGGGAGAGGAGAGAGGGGAGAGAGAGGGGAGAGAGAGGGAGAAGAGAGAGGGGAGAGAGGGGAGAGAGAGGGAAGGGGAAGAGAGTGGGGAGAGAGAGGGGAGAGAGAGGGAAGAGAGAGGGAGGGAGAGGGGAGATGGGAGAGACAGGGGGGAGAGGGAGAAAAGAGAGGGGAGAAGAGAGGGAGAGAGAGGGAGAGAGAGGGGAGAGGAGAGAGGGGAGAGAGAGGGAGAAGAGAGGGTGAAGAGGAAGAGAGAGCGAAGCGACAGTGCCTGTAAAATGATACACGTGGGCGGAGAGTAGTGGGTAGACAGGATTAGAAATGGGAGTAAGGCCTAGCTCTATTCCCCTGACTTCCCCTGACCTCCCCTGACTTCCCCACGCCAGGTTCCCGCTCCCCGACTTCCCCTAACGTCCATAGAGTTCCCTGACTTCCCCAGAGTTCCCTGACTTCCCCAGAGTTAACATGACTTCCCAGAGTTCCCCTGACTTCCCCAGAGTTAACATGACTTCCCCAGAGTTCCCCTAACGTCCATAGAGTTCCCCCTGACTTCCCCAGAGTTCCCCTGACTTCCCCAGAGTTAACATGACTTCCCCAGAGTTCCCCTAACGTCCATAGAGTTCCCCCTGACTTCCCCAGAGTTAACATGACTTCCCAGTGTTCCCTTGACTTCCCCAGAGTTCCCCTAACGTCCATAGAGTTCCCTCTGACTTCCCCAGAGTTCCCCTGACTTCCCCAGAGTTCCCCTAACGTCCATAGAGTTCCCCTGACTTCCCCAGAGTTCCCCCTGACTTCCCCAGAGTTAACCTGACTTCCCCAGAGTTCCCCCTGACTTCCCCAGAGTTAACATGACTTCCCCAGTGTTCCCCTAACGTCCATAGAGTTCCCCTGACTTCCCCAGAGTTAACCTGACTTCCCCAGAGTTCCCTTGACTTCCCCAGAGTTCCCCTAACGTCCATAGAGTTCCCCCTGACTTCCCCAGAGTTCCCCTGACTTCCCCAGAGTTCCCCTGACTTCCCCAGAGTTCCCCCTGACTTCCCCAGAGTTCCCCTGACTTCCCCAGAGTTCCCCTGACTTCCCCAGAGTTCCCCCCTGACTTCCCCAGAGTTCCCTTGACTTCCCCAGAGTTCCCTGACTTCCCCAGAGTTCCCCTGACTTCCCCAGAGTTCCCTGACTTCCCCAGAGTTCCCCTGACTTCCCCAGAGTTAACCTGACTTCCCCAGTGTTCCCCTAACGTCCATAGAGTTCCCCCCTGACTTCCCCAGAGTTCCCCTGACTTCCTCAGAGCTCCCTTGACTCGCGAGCATACAAGGCGAGTCAAGTAAACTTTAGGGATATAGACAGAGAGACAGCGTGACCCTCTGCTACCGCTCAGACATTTAGGCTTCGTCCCAAATGGCACTCTATTCCTTTTATAGTGAGCTATAAAGGGTTATTATCTGGTCAAAGTGACTCACGCTGAGGTAGAGCTCTTTGATAAGGAAATAAGCCGTGACTACAAAGTACCATCCGTCTGTCCCAGACCAGTCAGCTGCACTAACCACAATATGCGTTAGTGTGTGTTTGTGTGTGTGTTTTTGTGCGTGCGTGTGTGTGTGTGTGTGTGTGTGTGTGTAGGTGTGTGTCTGTGTGTGTGTTAGTATGTAAATGTGCCTGCCAACGAGACAATGTGAGGATCTACAGATCAAAAGGGTTCTTCTCTCCTTCTCTCCTTGTCTTTCTGTCTCCCCCGCTTTGTTATTCATCACTCTCATGGTGTTTCTCTCTACCCTCCCTCCCTCCCTCCCTCCCTCCCTCCCTCCCTCCCTCCCTCACTTTACCCTCTTCAATCCTCCCCAGTCCTCCTTTTCCTTGAAGCCCCCATGCCTTTTATTTCACCTTCTGCAGCGAGCGGGAGGGAGAGAGGGAGCAGGGTGCGTAGGAGAAGAGGGATTGGTGAACCTCTGACTTAGAACATAAAGCTGTGAAGGAATGACTCTCCTTATGATGACAGATGGGGCACAGGAAGTACTTCGCCAAAGGTCAACTTGTCACGGCAGCCGCATGGACAGGACAGGTGTGTCTGAAACGGATGGACAGGACAGGTATGTCTGAAACGGATGGACAGGACAGGTATGTCTGAAACGGATGGACAGGACAGGTATGTCTGAAACGGATGGACAGGACAGGTGTGTCTGAAACGGATGGACAGGACAGGTGTGTGTCTGAAACGGATGGACAGGACAGGTGTGTGTCTGAAACGGATGGACAGGACAGGTGTCTCTGAAACGGATGGACAGGACAGGTGTGTCTGAAACGGATGGACAGGACAGGAGTGACTGAAACGGAGATGTAAATGTATTAAATATAAAATACTGAAATATTACATTTACGTAAGTATTCAGACCTTTTACTCAGTATTTTGTGGAAGGACCTTTGGCAGCGATTACAACCTCGAGTCTTCTTGGGTATGACGCTACAAGCTTGGGACACATGTATTTGGGGAGTTTCTCCCATTCTTCTCTGCAGATCCTCTTAAACTCTGTCAGATTGGATGGGGAGCGTTGCTGCACAGATATTTTCATGTCTCTCCAGAGATGTTCAATCGGGTTCAAGTCCGGGCTCTGGCTGGACCACTCAAGGACATTCAAAGACATGAAAAGTAACATAAAGAGATGCCCTAGTGAACTGATGAGTCAAGATCTGCAGCCCAAGTGGCTCCCTATTTCCTATATAGTGCCAATAGGGCTCTGGTCAAAAGTAGTGCACTATATAGGGTATATGTTGCCATTTGGGACATCTAAAAGCTAATTGTAGTTAATTATTTACCCTTCATTTATCTAGGCAAGTCAGTTAAGAAGAAATTCGTATTTACAATGATAGCCTACACCAGCCAAGGCTGGGCCAATTTCACATCACCCAATTGGCTCCCAATCACAGCTGGTTGTGATACAGCCTGGATTTGAACCAGGATGTCTGCAGTGCCACCTCAAGCACTGAGATACAGTGCCTTAGAGCGCTGCGCCACTCGGGAGCCCTAATTGAAGGTATGATAATTGTATTTTCATGAAGACATTAACATAACATTAACATAGTTAACCCTCTAGAGTCGAAGTTACATAACAACAAAAAATCCCCATCAAAACCCAACAGCTTAAACTGGAGACATCAGATTTGTTTTGCATTGGATGTGTCTCAATTCATCACATCCGTCAGTGTCGCACAGATGGTGGCCATCCCCCCGTCGTGCGCCGTGGGGCCAATTCATCACATCCGTCAGTGTCGCACAGAATGGATGTGTCTCAATTCATCACATCCGTCAGTGTCGCACAGAATGGATGTGTCTCAATTCATCACATCCGTCAGTGTCGCACAGAATCGGTCTTGTCACGAACGGTTTGACCTACAAAACTATTTATGAAAAAGGGGGAGATTCTCTGTTTTGCTCTACGATGCCCACAAATGTCACGGGACTATGAAGTATGACGGTAGTTTTGTGCCTTCCCAAAAAAGGGGTTAACTATTTGTAAAAAAAATCAAAAAAATATGTAAAATATTTATATATATATTTCTTGTGTTTTTTGTATATCTCCTTGATTTGGGACAAACACTTCAAGACCTAGTTTCATATGCTTCATTTTTTTACTGTCTTTTTTGCCATTTATGAATCTGTTATTCAATCTATATTTTATCAAATTATTTTATGTATTTTTTGGATACACTATATTAAATACAAAAGTATGTGGACACCCACACCAGTTGCTGACAGGTGTTAAAAATTGGAGCTCACAGCCATGCAATCTCCATAGACAAACATCGGCAATAGAATGGCCCGTACTGAAGAACTCAGTGAATTTCAACGAAGCACTGTCATAGGATGCCAACTTTCCAACAAGTCAGTTTGTCAAATTTCTGCCCTGCTGGAGCTGCCCCGGTCAACTGCAAGTGCTGCTATAGCTGCCTCTGGAAGCAACGTCAGCACAACAACTTTTCGTCCGGGGGCTTCATAAATGGGTTTCCATGGCCGAGCAGCCGCACCTAAGATCACCATGAGCAATGCCAAGCGTCAGCTGGAGTGGTGTAAAGCTCGCCGCCATTGGACTCTGGATCAGTGGAAACGCGTTCTCTGGAGTGATGAATCATGCTTCACCATCTGACAGTACGAAGGATGAATCTGGGTTTGGCGGATGCCAGGAGAACGCTACTTGCCAGAATGTATAGTGCCAACTGTAAAGTTTGGTGGAGGAGGAATAATGGCCTGGGACTGTTTTTCATGGTTCAGGCCCCTTAGTTCCAGTGAAGGGAAATCTTAACGCTACAACATACAATGACATTCTAGATGATTCTGTGCTTCCAACTTTGTGGCGACAGTTTGGGGAAGGCCCTTTCCTGTTTCAGCATGACAATACCCCCGTGCACAAAGCGGGGTCCATACAGAAATGGTTTGTTGAGATTGTGTGGAAGAACTTGACTGGCATGCACAGAGCCCTGACGTCAACCCCATCGAACACCTTTGGGATGAATTGGAACGCTGACTGTGAGCCGGGCCTAATCGCCCAACATCAGTGCCCGACCTCACTAATGCTCTTGTAGCTGAATGGAAGCAAGTCCCCGCAGCAAATGTTCCAACATCTAGTGGAAAGCCTTCCCAGAAGAGTGGAGGCTGTTATAGCAGCAATGTTCCAACATCTAGTGGAAAGCCTTCCCAGAAGAGTGGAGGATGTTATAGCAGCAATGTTCCAATATCTAGTGGAAAGCCTTCCCAGAAGAGTGGAGGCTGTTATAGCAGCAATGTCCCAACATCTAGTGGAAAGCCTTCCCAGAAGAGTGTAGGCTGTTATAGCAGCAATGTTCCAACATCTAGTGGAAAGCCTTCCCAGAAGAGTGGAGGCTGTTATAGCAGCAATGTCCCAACATCTAGTGGAAAGCCTTCCCAGAAGAGAGGAGGATGTTACAGCAGCAAAGGGGGGGACAAACTACGTATTAATGTCCATGATTTTGAAAATAAATGTTTGACGAGCCGGTGTCTACATACTTTTTGGTCATGTCGTGTACCTAAAGAGATCCTAAAATTCTAAATCAAATAGCTAAATGATCGATAGTGTGACCATCTTAATAAAACAATTCCATGACAGCTCGGCACTCTCCCCTCCCCAACGTCTTAGACTGCAAAGTAATAATGAAGGAATCAGGGCTTAATTTGAGCCGGATCGCCACATCTCCATTTTGGACGGTTTCGTTCCGGAACCTACTTGGCAGGATCCGGTAACCTCTCGTGGCAGGAAATACAGTGCCACTTTTTTTGCAACGTAAACATTCTAAGAAACGCCATCGAAGTTAATTAGAGTTTCCTCTTCGTTAATTCTCTGCGACAAGCATCTCTCTCCAGCGTTACACTTCATCATTGTTTTCCTTGTTAAATCATAGCCACTCGAAGGGTTTCTGGAGGAGCTGCAGTAGCCACGAAAAATTGAAATCAATTAGCCAAAATTATATAGTTACTGCTGTCTTTTTTCAGAAATAAGTGAAATAATTCAGAATAGCCTACTACACCATGAGAAAGCCAAACATTTTGCCACAGTGTCACAGTCCTCTTCGTCAGAAGATATGTTGAAATCGCTGTCGGAAAAAGTGGACCAATATGCAGCGGATTGCGTGCTCATCATAATTTATTATAATGTGAACACCACGAACAAAACCAAGAACACAATGACCGACAGAAACAGTATAGCAGTGCTAAAACAACTACCCACAAACAACAAGACCAAACACACCCTAATATATAGGACTCCCAATCAAAGGCAACTAGAAAACACCTGCCTTCAATTGAGAGTCCATACCCCAGGTTAACTAACATAGAAACAGAACAGATAGAAAACCCATAGAAACACAAACATAGAAAAGAAACCCAAAACCCCGGAATACATAAACTAACTACCCTCTGCCACGTCCTGAGCAAACTACAATAACAAATAATCCTTTATACTGGTCAGGACGTGACACACAGAGTATAAATGAGTATAAACACAGAGTATAAATGCCTAGCTATGGAGTGCACTGTTGCCCAAAACAAGGCATAGCATACAGTCGGGAAGATGTGGCAAATCTGTCAGTGAACAAACAGCATGCAGACAAAACTGGCCTTTCGTAATATTTCAAATAGTTTATAATCTTGGGAAAACACAGGTTGGAAAGCAAATGGCTCTTGCTGAAAAGAGAATACTCTAATATGTCAGCTGTAGGCTAACAAAATATTTGATGAACTTCCAAATAGTGTTTTACAAAGTGAAACAAGAGACAGGTTTGTGGCATAAACCATCACCAGCGACTGAACTGCTAATCTTCGGGTGAGTCAGCGAAACTGGAAAGTATTTTTAGGACTATAATTTCCCTCTCGTATTGTAGCCTACAATATGTGTCTCCACACAACAAGGCCTGGGATATTGATGGATTTAAGGTCGTTTTTCATTGATCTCAGATTCTCAGTTTGTCCGTGTCAAAGTAGCCTGTCATTTCCATCCTTTTCTGCGGTATTGTGGTGCTTTCAAGATGACTGGGAACTCGGGGGGGGGGGGGGGGGGGAACAAGGTCGAATCAGGATGTCAGTGATCTTCAGGTCGGAAAGTTGCAGCTCTAGAAAGAAGCCATATTCCCCAATTCCTAGTTGGATGACCGTTCAAAACAAATTTTCCCAGTCGGAGATCATTTTTCCCCCGAATTCCCAGATGTCTTGAAGACTCTGAAGTCAGAAGTCGGAGATTTCACAGCTCCGAGTTCCCAGATGTCTTGAAGACTCTGAAGTCAGAAGTCGGAGATTTCACAGCTCCGAGTTCCCAGATGTCTTGAAGACTCTGAAGTCAGAAGTCGGAGATTTCACAGCTCCGAGTTCCCAGTTGTTTTGTACGCGGCATTTAAAAAAAAATATTCTGCCAAAGTCTCCAGTCATGTAAGTAGAATTGCATGAAATGTATTTATAAAAGGCAAAACATTCCCAAGGACCCTTGGATACTTAAATGTTCCCCATGTGTAATTATCTCTACTCTACTGCTCTATGTCTCTACTCTACTGCTCTATGTCTCTACTGCTCTATGTCTCTACTGCTCTATGTCTCTACTCTACTGCTCTATGTCTCTACTGCTCTATGTCTCTACTGCTCTATGTCTCTACTCTACTGCTCTATGTCTCTACTGCTCTATGTCTCTACTGCTCTATGTCTCTACTCTACTGCTCTATGTCTCTACTCTACTGCTCTATGTCTCTACTCTACTGCTCTATGTCTCTACTGCTCTATGTCTCTACTGCTCTATGTCTCTACTCTACTGCTCTATGTCTCTACTGCTCTATGTCTCTACTGCTCTATGTCTCTACTCTACTGCTCTATGTCTCTACTGCTCTCTGTCTGTACTGTACTGCTCTATGTCTCTACTGCTCTATGTCTCTACTGCTCTATGTCTCTACTCTACTGCTCTGTCTCTACTCTACTGCTCTATGTCTCTACTGTACTGCTCTATGTCTCTACTGCTCTATGTCTCTACTCTACTGCTCTATGTCTCTACTGCTCTATGTCTCTACTGCTCTATGTCTCTACTCTACTGCTCTATGTCTCTACTCTACTGCTCTATGTCTCTACTGCTCTATGTCTCTACTCTACTGCTCTATGTCTCTACTCTACTGCTCTATGTCTCTACTGCTCTATGTCTCTACTCTACTGCTCTATGTCTCTATGATATGCATGCAATGCTTTATTATAAGGGATGTATGTTTTTCATGTGTTCCGGTACCTCAGAGCTCCCCAGATCACCCCCCTCTCGTGCTCACTTTTTGTTCGGGCACCTCCCGATTTACAAGTTAAGCACTGGAAGGTATGATAACAATATTCTCCCTGTCATGAAGAAACGGTTTAACAGAAATTGTCATAGTCTGGAGGCTATGCTTCATAAATACTAATGAACTGAAGTTGGGAACCCGGAGAGAGATCTAATCAGAGCTGATAGGAGAGGAGAGGAGAGGAGAGGGGGGAGGAGAAAGGGGGGAGAGGAGAGGAGAGGAGAGGAGAGGAGAGGAGAGGAGAGGAGAGGAGAGGAGAGAAGAGGAGGAGAGAGAGGAGAAGAGAAGGAGAGAGGAGAGAGAGGAGGAGAGAGAGGGGAGGAGAAGGAGAGAGGGGAGAGGGGAGGTGAGGAGAGAGGAGAGGAGACAGGGGAGGAGAAGGAGAGAGGGGAGGAGAAGGAGAGAGGAGGAGAGAGGAGAGGAGAGAGGGGAGGAGTGAGTAGAGAGGAGAAGAGAGGAGAGGAGACAGGGGAGGAGAGGAGAGGAGAGGGGAGAGGAGAGGGGAGGAGAGGGGAGGAGAGAGTAGAGATGAGAAGGAGAGAGGGGAGGAGAAGGTGAGAGGGGAGGAGAGAGGAGAGAGAGGGGAGGAGAGGAAAGGAGAGAGGGGAGGAGAGAGGAGAGAGAGGGGAGAGAGGGGAGGAGAGTGAGGAGAGAAGAGGGGAGATGAAACAGGAGTGAGGAGAGGGGGGGAGAGGAGAGGGAAGTTGAACATGGATACAGGATTCAACTTAGTACCTTAGTAACTAGTCCTAATACATTAGACATGAGAGAGAGGTCTGGGACAGGATAGGTTCCCTCCCTCCCCTCCCCCTGCCGCTCCCACCAAGCCCCTCCCCCTGCCACTTACACCAAGCCCCTCCCCCTGCCACTCACGTCAAGCTCCTCCCCCTGCTACTCACACCAAGCCCCTCCCCGTCACTCACACCAAGCCCCTCCCCCTGCCACTCACACCAAGCCCCTCCCCCTGCCGCTCCCACCAAGCCCCTCCCCCTGCCACTCACACCAAGCCCCGCCCCTCCCCCTGCCACTCACACCAAGCCCCTCCCCCTTCCGCTCACACCAAGCCCCTCCCCCTGCTACTCACACCAAGCCCCTCCCCCTGCCACTCACGTCAAGCTCCTCCCCCTGACACTCACACCAACAAAGATGAGAGAGCACGCCTTCCTCTCTGACAAGCGGTTTCAACTCGCTATTTGCTTGAGAGGTTTGGTCCAACAGAATGGGTCATATGGACATCAAAACATGGAGACATGATTTTACTGTAACAGGGGAGAAGTCAACCTTTATAACAATCCCTTTTTTATGTTTAAACTCCTCGAGCAAAGCAGACACTACTAAAACGGATATACCAATGAACATTCTGGAAAAGTCATGCTCAGTTTGTCGTATTTTAGTCAAATAAAACGTAGTTATACTAGCTGTGTTTTATAAATGTGCATAAAATTCTATTCTATAAGGAATTGATAACTCGTTCTCTTTCAGATAGACCACCTGAATTCAACATCTGAACAAAGTGGACAGGCTGGCATGCTGTTCAAACAGCTGGAGACGGACAGAAGGTCGCGTTCATAACAATCCGAACTGTTTCGCCTTCTTAGCTGTATTCAGAGCTTGAGAAAATATTGGCTAAACTTAAAATATAAAGATTAGCTGGCTACTCACTGGCACTTGGGTTTGTGCTTGAGAGATTGTTGATGAGACCAGTGTTCATTTTCTATAATACCAGCTACATTATCAGTGAATGTGTATTATGTAATGTTCTGGTTACATTTGTAACATAAAGGGCCTTTTTATAGACAGACCTGAAAGCCATATCCGTGATTATTACCAACAAAAAAAGAAAAGCAGGTTCAACTATTTTGGTAAAATAATAACATTATCAGTGGGTCTGATGGTTGTGGAAGGCTTATATGAAGCCTAATTCTTTCGATAATTGCTGATTATTTGAAATGTAGTGTATTTGACCTTTAAATTGTACAACAAAGCTTATGAAAAACAAACATGAAAAATAATCTATATATATATATATATCGTGAATCGCCCACAAGTTTGAAAAGAAATTGAGATATGAGTTTTTACCCAGCTCTAGCTACAGAATACAATGACATTCTAGATGATTCTGTGCTTCCAACTTTGTGGGAACAGTTTGGGGAAGGCCCTTTCCTTGTTTTAGCATGACAATACCGCCATGCAGAAAGCGAGGTTCATACAGAAATGGTTTGTCGAGATTGATGTGGAAGAACTTGACTGACCTGCACAAAGCCCTGACCTCAACCCCATTGGGATGAATAGGGAAACGCAGTGCCCGACCTCACGAATGCTCTTTGTCACACCCTGATCTGTTTCACCTGTTCCTTGTGATTGTCTCCACCCCCTCTAGGTGTCTCTTATTTTCCCCAGTGTATTTATCCCTGTGTTTCCTGTCTCTCTGTACCAGTGTATTTATCCCTGTGTTTCCTGTCTCTCTGCCCCAGTGTATTTATCCCTGTGTTTCCTGCCTCTCTGTACCAGTGTATTTCTCCCTGTGTTTCCTGTCTCTCTGTACCAGTGTATTTCTCCCTGTGTTTCCTGTCTCTCTGTGCCAGTGTATTTATCCCTGTGTTTCCTGTCTCTCTGTGCCAGTGTATTTCTCCCTGTGTTTCCTGTCTCTCTGTACCAGTGTATTTCTCCCTGTGTTTCCTGTCTCTCTGTACCAGTGAATTTATCCCTGTGTTTCCTGTCTCTCTGTACCAGTGTATTTCTCCCTGTGTTTCCTGTCTCTCTGTGCCAGTGTATTTCTCCCTGTGTTTCCTGTCTCTCTGTACCAGTGTATTTCTCCCTGTGTTTCCTGTCTCTCTGTACCAGTGTATTTCTCCCTGTGTTTCCTGTCTCTCTGTGCCAGTGTATTTCTCCCTGTGTTTCCTGTCTCTCTGTACCAGTGTATTTCTCCCTGTGTTTCCTGTCTCTCTGTGCCAGTGTATTTCTCCCTGTGTTTCCTGTCTCTCTGTACCAGTGTATTTCTCCCTGTGTTTCCTGTCTCTCTGTGCCAGTTCGTCTTGTATGTTTCCAAGTCAACCAGCGTTTTTTCCCGTTCTCCTTCTTTTTGCATTCTCCTTTTTTTAGTCCTCCCGGTTTTGACCCTTGCCTATTTCTGGACTTTGTACCCGCCTGCCTGACCTTTCTGCCTGCCTTGACCACGAGCCTTTCTGCCAGTCTGTACCTCCTGGACTCTGATCTGGTTTTGACCTTTTGCCTGTCCACGACCATTCTCTTGCCTACTCCTTTTGGATTAATAAACATTGTAAGACTCCAACCATCTGCCTCCTGTGTTTGCATTTGGGTCTCGCCTTGTGCCATGATACTCTTGTGACTGAATGGAAGCAAGACCCCATAGCAATTCACTTTTTTAATTTATCTAACTTTTATTTAACTAGGCAAGTCAATTATTAAGAACCAATTCTTATTTACAATGACGGCCTACCCCGGCCGAACCCGGACGACCCTGGGCCAATTGTGCGCCGCCCTATGGGTTCTGTTTGGAACGTAGTCATTGTAGCAGAAGAAGATAAATATACTATAGTATGTTTATTGGTTATCAGTTAATTTGATAAATGAGTTCAGGTTAGAGTTTCCTATCTCAATGAACATCATTGGCAAGATGACAGACAATGTTCATGGCATATTAACAATTTCCTTGATGAAAAACTTCACCTCTCTTGACTGGCTGACAATAAGCTAATATAACTCTGTACTATACTTAATACTATCACTACACTGTACTTACCAGAGAAGTATTATCCGGCTCCGCAAAGAATTTATTAGCATAATAAAAACATCTCCATCAAAATATATCAGTTTAAACTAGAGATACCAATGTCGCATTTCCACATCTGGGGTGAAAGGTGACAGAGCTGGAGCGGTGTTTGTCAGACCATGAGACATCTGCGGTGAAAGGTGACAGAGCTGGAGCGGTGTTTGTCAGACCATGAGACATCTGCGGTGAAAGGTGACAGAGCTGGAGCGGTGTTTGTCAGACCATGAGACATCTGCGGTGAAAGGTGACAGAGCTGGAGCGGTGTTTGTCAGACCATGAGACATCTGCGGTGAAAGGTATCAGAGCTGGAGCGGTGTTTGTCAGACCATGAGACATCTGGGGTGAAAGGTGACAGAGCTGGAGCGGTGTTTGTCAGACCATGAGACATCTGCGGTGAAAGGTGACAGAGCTGGAGCGGTGTTTGTCAGACCATGAGACATCTGCGGTGAAAGGTGACAGAGCTGGAGCGGTGTTTGTCAGACCATGAGACATCTGCGGTGAAAGGTGACAGAGCTGGAGCGGTGTTTGTCAGACCACGAGACATCTGCGGTGAAAGGTGACAGAGCTGGAGCGGTGTTTGTCAGACCATGAGACATCTGCGGTGAAAGGTATCAGAGCTGGAGCGGTGTTTGTCAGACCGTGAGACATCTGCGTTGAAAGGTGACAGAGCTGGAGCGGTGTTTGTCAGACCGTGAGACATCTGCGGTGAAAGGTATCAGATCTGGAGCGGTGTTTGTCAGACCATGAGACATCTGCGGTGAAAGGTGACAGAGCTGGAGCGGTGTTTGTCAGACCATGAGACATCTGGGGTGAAAGGTGACAGAGCTGGAGCGGTGTTTGTAAGACCATGAGACATCTGCGGTGAAAGGTATCAGAGCTGGAGCGGTGTTTGTCAGACCATGAGACATCTGGGGTGAAAGGTGACAGAGCTGGAGCGGTGTTTGTCAGACCATGAGACATCTGCGGTGAAAGGTGACAGAGCTGGAGCGGTGTTTGTCAGACCATGAGACATCTGCGGTGAAAGGTGACAGAGCTGGAGCGGTGTTTGTCAGACAATGAGACATCTGCGGTGAAAGGTGACAGAGCTGGAGCGGTGTTTGTCAGACCATGAGACATCTGCGGTGAAAGGTGACAGAGCTGGAGCGGTGTTTGTCAGACCATGAGACATCTGGGGTGAAAGGTGACAGAGCTGGAGCGGTGTTTGTCAGACCATGAGACATCTGGGGTGAAAGGTGACAGAGCTGGAGCGGTGTTTGTCAGACCATGAGACATCTGGGGTGAAAGGTGACAGAGCTGGAGCGGTGTTTGTCAGACCATGAGACATCTGGGGTGAAAGGTGACAGAGCTGGAGCGGTGTTTGTCAGACCGTGAGACATCTGCGGTGAAAGGTATCAGATCTGGAGCGGTGTTTGTCAGACCATGAGACATCTGCGGTGAAAGGTGACAGAACTGGGGCGGTGTTTGTCAGACCATGAGACATCATGAAAATCGTTCTTCTCACAAAAACGTTGTAGCGTCCGAACGGTTTTCCCTATAACGACCCCTCTGGGGAGGAGGTGAGACTCTCACCAGCACGTACATTCTTCTGCTCTAGCACGCCCACAGGCCTCACAACACTCGTCTGAAGGTCCCCCAGTACTAGTTAAAAAAAAATATGTGTCGAAGTATATATGGAGATTGTTTAGTGACAAAAATAATGGGTGAAATACATGTAAAAACATTTTTTTTTTTAAATCTGATCTTTCTTATATCTCTCAGATGGTGGACGACTGAGAGGTTTTTGGTAAAAATGCATTTCCATAGGAAAGAAAACAAACCTTAGCTGTCAGCACCATGAGATATCCCTCCCTCCCAGAGAGGATTCCAGCCCATCCCGGTGGTGCCATGGCCTTGGCCTGAGCCTTAAACCCTCAGGAATATGTTCCAAATGGTACCTTATTCCCTATGTAGTGCACTATTTTTGACCAGAGCTCTATGAGGAAGTAGTGCACTACATAAGGAATAGGGTGCCATTTGGGATGAAGACAGTGACTGAAATAGCATTTTTTTTGGATTTCTCTGCGTAACAAATCCTTTAATCAGCAACTTTATCCTGTTTTTCAAACCTTTAATCCACGACTGTCCCGTTTCTCAACCCTTTAATCCACCACTCTGTCCCGTTCCTCCATCCTTTAATCCACCACTCTGTCCCGTTCCTCCATCCTTTAATCCACCACTCTGTCCCGTTTCTCAACACTTTAATCCACCACTCTGTCCCGTTCCTCCATCCTTTAATCCACCACTCTGTCCCGTTTCTCAACACTTTAGTCCACCACTCTGTCCCGTTCCTCAATTCTTTAATCCACCACTCTGTCCCGTTCCTCAACCCTTTAATCCACCACTCTGTCCCGTTCCTCAACCCTTTAGTCCACCACTCTGTCCCGTTCCTCAACCCTTTAATCCACCACTCTGTCCCGTTCCTCAACCCTTTAATCCACCACTCTGTCCCGTTCCTCCATCCTTTAATCCACCACTCTGTCCCGTTTCTCAACACTTTAATCCACCACTCTGTCCCTTTCCTCAACCCTTTAGTCCACCACTCTGTCCCGTTTCTCAACCCTTTAATCCACCACTCTGTCCCGTTCCTCAAACCTTTAATCCACCACTCTGTCCCGTTCCTCAATTCTTTAATCCACCACTCTGTCCCGTTCCTCAATTCTTTAATCCACCACTCTGTCCCGTTCCTCAACCCTTTAATCCACCACTCTGTCCCGTTCCTCAACCCTTTAATCCACCACTCTGTCCCGTTTCTCAACCCTTTAATCCACCACTCTGTCCCGTTCCTCAATTCTTTAATCCACCACTCTGTCCCGTTTCTCAACCCTTTAATCCACCACTCTGTCCCGTTCCTCAACCCTTTAGTCCACCACTCTGTCCCGTTTCTCAATTCTTTAATCCACCACTCTGTCCCGTTCCTCAACCCTTTAATCCACCACTCTGTCCCGTTCCTCAACCCTTTAATCCACCACTCTGTCCCGTTCCTCAAGCCTTTAATCCACCACTCTGTCCCGTTCCTCAACCCTTTAGTCCACCACTCTGTCCCGTTCCTCAACCCTTTAATCCACCACTCTGTCCCGTTCCTCAACCCTTTAATCCACCACTCTGTCCCGTTCCTCAATCCTTTAATCCACCACTCTGTCCCGTTCCTCAACCCTTTAATCCACCACTCTGTCCCTTTTCCTCAACCCTTTAATCCACCACTCTGTCCCGTTTCTCAACACTTTAATCCACCACTCTGTCCCGTTCCTCAACCCTTTAATCCACCACTCTGTCCCGTTTCTCAACACTTTAGTCCACCACTCTGTCCCGTTCCTCAATCCTTTAATCCACCACTCTGTCCCGTTCCTCAATTCTTTAATCCACCACTCTGTCCCGTTCCTCAACCCTTTAATCCACCACTCTGTCCCCTTTCTCAATCCTTTAATCCACCACTCTGTCCCGTTCCTCCATCCTTTAATCCACCACTCTGTCCCGTTCCTCAACCCTTTAATCCACCACTCTGTCCCGTTTCTCAACACTTTAATCCACCACTCTGTCCCATTCCTCAATCCTTTAGTCCACCACTCTGTCCCGTTCCTCAATCCTTTAGTCCACCACTCTGTCCCGTTCCTCAATTCTTTAGTCCACCATTCTGTCCCGTTTCTCAATTCTTTAATCCACCACTCTGTCCCGTTCCTCAACCCTTTAATCCACCACTCTGTCCCGTTCCTCAACCCTTTAATCCACCACTCTGTCCCCTTCCTCAACCCTTTAATCCACCACTCTGTCCCGTTCCTCAACCCTTTAATCCACCACTCTGTCCCGTTCCTCAACCCTTTAATCCACCACTCTGTCCCGTTCCTCAATCCTTTAGTCCACCACTCTGTCCCGTTCCTCAATCCTTTAGTCCACCACTCTGTCCCGTTCCTCAACCCTTTAGTCCACCACTCTGTCCCGTTCCTCAACCCTTTAATCCACCACTCTGTCCCGTTCCTCAATCCTTTAGTCCACCACTCTGTCCCGTTCCTCAACCCTTTAATCCACCACTCTGTCCCGTTCCTCAACCCTTTAATCCACCACTCTGTCCCGTTCCTCAATCCTTTAATCCACCACTCTGTCCCGTTCCTCAACCCTTTAATCCACCATTCTGTCCCGTTCCTCAACCCTTTAATCCACCACTCTGTCCCGTTTCTCAACACTTTAATCCACCACTCTGTCCCGTTCCTCAACCCTTTAATCCACCACTCTGTCCCGTTTCTCAACACTTTAGTCCACCACTCTGTCCCGTTCCTCAATCCTTTAATCCACCACTCTGTCCCGTTCCTCAATTCTTTAATCCACCACTCTGTCCCGTTCCTCAACCCTTTAATCCACCACTCTGTCCCCTTTCTCAATCCTTTAATCCACCACTCTGTCCCGTTCCTCCATCCTTTAATCCACCACTCTGTCCCGTTCCTCAATCCTTTAATCCCCCACTCTGTCCCGTTTCTCAACACTTTAATCCACCACTCTGTCCCATTCCTCAATCCTTTAGTCCACCACTCTGTCCCGTTTCTCAATTCTTTAATCCACCACTCTGTCCCGTTCCTCAATCCTTTAATCCACCACTCTGTCCCGTTCCTCAATTCTTTAGTCCACCACTCTGTCCCGTTTCTCAATTCTTTAATCCACCACTCTGTCCCGTTCCTCAATCCTTTAATCCACCACTCTGTCCCGTTCCTCAACCCTTTAATCCACCACTCTGTCCCGTTCCTCAATTCTTTAATCCACCACTCTGTCCCGTTCCTCAATTCTTTAATCCACCACTCTGTCCCGTTCCTCAACCCTTTAATCCACCACTCTGTCCCGTTTCTCAACACTTTAATCCACCACTCTGTCCCGTTCCTCAATCCTTTAGTCCACCACTCTGTCCCGTTCCTCAACCCTTTAATCCACCACTCTGTCCCGTTCCTCAACCCTTTAGTCCACCACTCTGTCCCGTTTCTCAACCCTTTAATCCACCACTCTGTCCCGTTCCTCAATTCTTTAATCCACCACTCTGTCCCGTTCCTCAACCCTTTAGTCCACCACTCTGTCCCGTTTCTCAACCCTTTAATCCACCACTCTGTCCCGTTCCTCAATTCTTTAATCCACCACTCTGTCCCGTTCCTCAACCCTTTAATCCACCACTCTGTCCCGTTCCTCAACCCTTTAGTCCACCACTCTGTCCCGTTCCTCAACCCTTTAGTCCACCACTCTGTCCCGTTCCTCAATCCTTTAATCCACCACTCTGTCCCGTTCCTCAACCCTTTAATCCACCACTCTGTCCCGTTCCTCAACCCTTTAATCCACCACTCTGTCCCGTTCCTCAATCCTTTAATCCACCACTCTGTCCCGTTCCTCAATCCTTTAATCCACCTCTCTTTCCTGTCACACACTGAGTGAGTGTTGTGTGTGTTTGACCTCTTGTTCTCTTGTTCCTGTGTAAAACACCCATTAATTCATGAGTCCCAAATGGCACCCTATTCCCTATTTAGGGCCCATAGGAATCTGGTCAGAAGTAATGCACTATGTAGGGAATACGGTGCCATTTGGGACTCAGCCGAGGTGTGGAGAGGAGATGAATTAATGGGTGTTTTACAAGAGACAAGAGAACAAGAGGTCAAACACACACAACACTCACTCAGTCAAACATTTTTTAGTGTTATACAATTGAATAGGCAGTCGGTCTGATTAGCACAAACAATGTTTATTTTCTCCTCTTAAGCCATTCTTAAACAGCACTGAGCTGTGTGTGTGTGTGTGTGTGTGTGTGTGTGTGTGTGTGTGTGTGGCTGTGCTGTGTGGTGTGTGTGTGTATGTGTGTGTGTGTGTGTGTCCGTCTTCAGCCGTGAGCAAATCACAGCAGTTCAGCTGACACACTGTTCAGCACAGCAACCAGTTCCAGCCACCAGTTTTGAGGAAGCTGCTCTGAAAATATAGTTGACCAAAACTACCAATTACTGAACACTGGAATAAGATAAGCAACACTAATGCCTCCCTTAAATATAGTTCACTTAACTAAAGTCACTTTGAAAGAGTAGCTCACTACATCCTAACTACCTTGTGAAAAACGATCGTATATAAATCTGAAATGTCATAGACTTCACATAGGGAACTTTACATGTAGGGAATAGGGTAGACTATACAGGTAGGGAATAGGGTAGACTACACATGTAGGGAATAGGGTAGACTACACATGTAGGGAATAGGGTAGACTACACATGTAGGGAATAGGGTAGACTATACATGTAGGGAATAGGGTAGACTACACATGTAGGGAATAGGGTAGACTACACATATAGGGAATAGGGAACTTTACATGTAGGGAATAGGGTAGACTACACATGTAGAGAATAGGGTAAACTATACATGTAGGGAATAGGGTAGACTATACAGGTAGGGAATAGGGTAGACTATACATGTAGGGAATAGGGTAGGCTACACATGTAGAGAATAGGGTAGACTATACATGTAGGGAATAGGGTAGACTATACATGTAGGGAATAGGGTAGACTATACAGGTAGGGAATAGGGTAGACTATACATGTAGGGAATAGGGTGGACTATACATGTAGGGAATAGGGTGAACTATACATGTAGGGAATAGGGTAGACTACACATGTAGAGAATAGGGTAGACTATACATGTAGGGAATAGGGTAGACTATACATGTAGGGAATAGGCTGAACTATACATGTAGGGAATAGGGTAGACTATACAGGTAGGGAATAGGGTGAACTATACATGTAGGGAATAGGGTTTGTTTTGATAGTGAATTTAGCAAAAATATTTCTGGCATACCTCTGAACCTTTAATGCTATCGGCTGCACATAGATTTACCATGGGTTTGTTAAAATAGAGATCAGAGAGACTGTTCCTACCCATAAACAGTAAGATTCCTATCAGTGCCAAGCCATTGTGCTGTTTGCCGGGTGATGTCATCAGTGCTTTCTGGCGTACTAACCCTGTAATGGAGTCCATTTAACTCCCAGCTCTGTCCTGCTACCGCTGAAACCTACCCCCATGAAGAATACATTACTGTCTGTCTGTCTGTCTGTCTGTCTGTCTGTCTGTCTGTCTGTCTGTCTGTCTGTCTGTCTGTCTGTCTGTCTGTCTGTCTGTCTGTCTGTCTGTCTGTCTGTCTGTCTGTCTGTCTGTCTGTCTGTCTGTCTGTCTGTCTGTCTGTCTGTCTGTCTGTCTGTCTTCTCTCTCTCTCTCTCTCCTCCGATAAATGACCTCCTCCTGGAAATGACATAGCCACACACAAACACACAGAGTTTACTGTGCTGTGTATGTCCTTGGAGGCTATTGGCACAGAGTTTTCTGGGCTGTGTATGTCCTTGGAGGCTATTGGCTCAGAGTTTTCTGGGCTGTGTATGTCCTTGGAGGCTATTGGCTCAGAGTTTTCTGGGCTGTGTATGTCCTTGGAGGCTATTGGCTCAGAGTTTTCTGGGCTGTGTATGTCCTTGGAGGCTATTGGCTAAGAGTTTTCTGGGCTGTGTATGTCCTTGGAGGCTATTGGCTAAGAGTTTTCTGGGCTGTGTATGTCCTTGGAGGCTATTGGCTAAGAGTTTAAACACCTTCGTATCAGGGAGACAGTCACCAACAGGGCTCTGGTGAAAAGTAGTGCACTATACAGGGAAAAGTAGTGCACTATACAGGGAAAAGTAGTGCACTATACAGGGAAAAGTAGTGCACTATACAGGGAAAAGTAGTGCACTAGACAGGGAAAAGTAGTGCACTGTACAGAGAAAAGTAGTGCACTATACAGGGAAAAGTAGTGCACTATACAGAGAAAAGTAGTGCACTAGACAGGGAAAAGTAGTGCACTATACAGGGAAAAGTAGTGCACTATACAGGGAAAAGTAGTGCACTAGACAGGGAAAATTAGTGCACTATACAGGGAAAATTAGTGCACTATACAGGGAAAAGTAGTGCACTAGACAGGGAAAATTAGTGCACTATACAGGGAAAATTAGTGCACTATACAGGGAGAAGTAGTGCACTAGACAGGGAAAATTAGTGCACTATACAGGGAAAAGTAGTGCACTATACAGGGAAAAGTAGTGCACTAGACAGGGAAAATTAGTGCACTATACAGGGAAAAGTAGTGCACTATACAGGGAAAAGTAGTGCACTATACAGGGAAAAGTAGTGCACTATACAGGGAAAAGGTGGACACTATCTTAGAGCACTGCTGAGTTACATTGTTCTCCTTCTACCAGAGAGTCTACCATAGACCACATATACCATAAACCCCATAGACCCCATAGACCCCATATTCCATAGACCCCTTAGACCCCATAGACCCCATTTTCCATAGACCTCATAGTCCCCCATAGACCCCATATTCCATAGACCTCATAGTCCATAGACCTCATAGTCCATAGACCCCATAGTCCCCCATAGACCTCATAGTCCATAGACCCCATATTCCATAGAGCTCATAGTCCATAGACCTCATAGTCCATAGACCTCATAGTCCATAGACCTCATAGTCCATAGACCCCATAGACCCCATAGTCCATAGACCTCATAGTCCATAGACCCCATAGTCCATAGACCTCATAGTCCCCCATAGACCCCATATTCCGTAGACCTCATAGTCCATAGACCTCATAGTCCATAGACCCCATATTCCATAGACATCATAGTCCCCCATAGACCTCATAGTCCCCCATAGACCCCATATTCCATAGACCCCATAGTCCCCCATAGACCCCATATTCCATAGACCTCATAGTCCCCCATAGACCCCATAGTCCCCCATAGACCCCATAGTCCATAGACCTTATAGTTCATAGACCTCATAGACCCCCATAGACCCCATAGACCATATACCCCATATTCCCCCATAGACCTCATAGACCCCCATAGACCCCATAGACCATAGACCCCTCTCCCTTCCTCCCCTATCCCTCCCTCCCCATCTCTCCCCCCCCAATCTCTCCCTCCTTCCCCTATCCCTCCCTCCCCCTATCTCTCCCTCCCTCCCCTATCTCTCCCTCCCCATCTCTCCCTCCCTCCCCTATCTCTCCCTCCCACCCCTATCTATCCCTCCCTCCCTGCCTGCCATCTCTCCCTCCCCCTATCCCTCCCTCCCTGCCTGCCATTTCTCCCTCCCCCTATCCCTCCCTCCCTCCCCCCTATCCCTCCCTCCCTGCCTGCCATTTCTCCCTCACCCCTATCCCTCCCTCCCTGCTTGCTCTCTCCCTCCCCCTATCCCTCCCTCGCCTGCCTGCCATTTCTCCCTCCCCCTATCCCTCCCTGCTTGCTCTCTCCCTCCCCCTATCCCTCCCTCCCTGCTTGCTCTCTCCCTCCCTCTCTCCATTTATCCTATCCAGTCTGACGACACGGGCAGTGGATTAAGGTATCAGTGGGATGATACTTGGTAGAATTACTTTGGTAGCTTGCCGCTATGTGGTAACTTTGACAGTGTTCTTTAAATAGTCTCAGTCTGTGTTCATGGTGGGATTAGTGTTGGCACACTCACACAGACACACACACAGAGACCACAGGCACACACACACACACACACACACACACACACTCACACACACACACACACACACACACACACACCACACTCACACACACACACACACACACACACACACACTCACACTCACACACACACACACACACACACACACACACACACACACACACCCCCCCCCCCCCTGTGTGTTGTCAGACCGACAGTCCTTGTGTGCAATATAAATTGAACGGAGTGTAATCTGGTATGCAGACCTGTCCTGATGAACTGAACAGTCTGGGGACTTGGCATCACTCACAGAGTACCTCAATTGTCCTACTAGGCCAATCGGAAGACTTACACACTCTCAGAGACACACACTACATTTCAGTCATTTAGCAGACGTTCTTATCCAGAGTGACTTACAGTAGTTCATGCATACATTTCGTTTTTTTTTCCCATACTGGTCCCCCGTGGGAATTAAACCCACAACCCTGGCGTTGCAAACACCATGCTCTACCAACTGAGCCACACGGGACACACACACAGATACACACACACATAACAAGACACACACACACACACACACACACACACACACACACACACACACACACACACACACACACCGTACAGTGGATTTTTTTGGATGGACTACACACACAAGGTTTTTGGCTGTGTGTCCTTGATTGAATCATTAAAGCAGAATGTGTCTCTGACCACTGCCAGCATGATGTCCCGTGTAAAGAAGTGAAGAAGAGCTGTTTCTCCCCTACAGTAGGAAAAACACTCCATGTTCTAGTAGACGTCTTCATCCCAAACGGCTACCTATTCCCTATTTAGTGTACAACTTTTAATCAAGAGTTAATAGGGAATAGGCTGCGATTTAGGAAGCAGACCTAACTCCCCTATAGCAGACTGCAGTACAGACAGAGCCTGGATATGAACCTACAGCAGACTGCAGTACAGACAGAGCCTGGATATGAACCTACAGCAGACTGCAGACCAGACAGAGCCTGGATATGAACCTACAGTGGACTGCAGTACAGACAGAGCCTGGATATGAACCTACAGGAGACTGCAGTACAGACAGAGCCTGGATATGAACCTACAGGAGACTGCAGTACAGACAGAGCCTGGATATGAACCTACAGTGGACTGCAGAACAGACAGAGCCTGGATATGAACCTACAGTGGACTGCAGTACAGACAGAGCCTGGATATGAACCTACAGTGGACTGCAGAACAGACAGAGCCTGGATATGAACCTACAGCAGACTGCAGTACAGACAGAGCCTGGATATGAACCTACAGCAGACTGCAGTACAGACAGAGCCTGGATATGAACCTACAGCGGACTGCAGTACAGACAGAGCCTGGATATGAACCTACAGTGGACTGCAGTACAGACAGAGCCTGGATATGAACCTACAGCAGACTGCAGTACAGACAGAGCCTGGATATGAACCTACAGCAGACTGCAGTACAGACAGAGCCTGGATATGAACCTACAGTGGACTGCAGTACAGACAGAGCCTGGATATGAACCTACAGCAGACTGCAGTACAGACAGAGCCTGGATATGAACCTACAGCAGACTGCAGTACAGACAGAGCCTGGACATGAACCTACAGTGGACTGCAGAACAGACAGAGCCTGGATATGAACCTACAGTGGACTGCAGAACAGACAGAGCCTGGATATGAACCTACAGTGGACTGCAGTACAGACAGAGCCTGGATATGAACCTACAGCAGACTGCAGTACAGACAGAGCCTGGATATGAACCCATATTGTTCAACTCACCCGACCAGACCAACTCAGAATATGATGTTTTTAACTGCAATAGAGACGAGAGGTGGGCTACAGAACAGAACATGTGCTGGGATGAGAGGGGGAGAGGGGGAGAGGGGGAGAGGGGGACTCCCCCAGAGGCACAGGGCTAGGCTCAGCACACGTGGTCATGAAACATTTACCCACAGCAGAGTATTTCCTCTCTCCTATAGAACAAACACACGCGCACACACACACACACACACACACACGCACACACACACGCACACACACATATTGCCATTCATTTCATTTTACAGCAATGACCACCTCTCTCTCTAGGTCTCTCTGCAACAGTATAAAGGCACAATTCCCATGTTCCCCTGTTCCCCTGTTCCCCTGATCTCATGTTTCCCTGTTCCCCTGTTCCCATGTTTCCCTGATCCCCTGTTCCCCTGATCTCATGTTTCCCTGTTCCCCTGATCTCATGTTCCCCTGTTCCCCTGATCTCATGTTTCCCTGATCCCCTGTCTCGCCCCTGTTCCCCGATCCGTTTCCCTGTTCCCCTGTTCCCCTGTTCCCATGTTTCCCTGATCCCCTGTTCCCCTGATCTCATGTTTCCCTGTTCCCCTGATCTCATGTTTCCCTGATCCCCTGTTCCCATGTTTCCCTGATCCCCTGTTCCCCTGTTCCCATGTTTCCCTGATCCCCTGTTCCCCTGATCTCATGTTCCCCTGTTCCCCTGATCTCATGTTCCCCTGATCTCATGTTTCCCTGTTCCCCTGATCTCATGTTTCCCTGATCCCCTGTTCCCCTGATCTCATGTTCCCCTGTTCCCCTGTTCCCCTGATCTCATGTTTCCCTGATCCCCTGTTCCCCTGATCCGCCCTGTTCCCCTGATCTCATGTTCCCCTGTTCCCCTGTTCCCATGTTCCCCTGATCCCCTGTTCCCCTGATCTCATGTTTCCCTGTTCCCCTGATCTCATGTTTCCCTGATCCCCTGTTCCCCTGATCTCATGTTCCCCTGTTCCCCTGTTCCCCTGATCTCATGTTCCCCTGATCCCCTGTTCCCCTGTTCCCCTGATCTCATGTTCCCCTGATCCCCTGTTCCCCGGTTCCAATGGTAGAAGTGGAAGAATAACAGAGGGATGTAGGAGTGAGAGAATAACAGAGGGATGGTAGGAGTGGGAGAATAACGAAGGGATGTAGGAGTGGGAGAATAACAGAGGGATGTAGGAGTGAGAGAATAACAGAGGGATGTAGGAGTGGGAGAATAACAGAGGGATGGTAGGAGTGGGAGAATAACAGAGGGATGGTAGGAGTGAGAGAATAACAGAGGGATGGTAGGAGTGGGAGAATAACAGAGGGATGTAGGAGTGGGAGAATAACAGAGGGATGTAGGAGTGGGAGAATAACAGAGGGATGTGGGAGTGGAAGAATAACAGAGGGATGTAGGAGTGAGAGAATAACAAAGGGATGTAGGAGTGGGAGAATAACAGAGGGATGTAGGAGTGGGAGAATAACAGAGGGATGTAGGAGTGGGAGAATAACAGAGGGATGTAGGAGTGGGAGAATAACAGAGGGATGTAGGAGTGGGAGAATAACAGAGGGCTGTAGGAGTGAGAGAATAACAAAGGGATGTAGGAGTGGGAGAATAACAGAGGGATGTAGGAGTGGGAGAATAACAGAGGGATGTAGGAGTGGGAGAATAACAGAGGGATGTAGGAGTGGAAGAATAACAGAGGGATGTAGGAGTGGGAGAATAACAGAGGGATGGTAGGAGTGAGAGAATAACAGAGGGATGTAGGTGTGAGAGAATAACAGAGGGATGTAGGAGTGGGAGAAAAACAGAGGGATGTAGGAGTGAGAGAATAACAGAGGGATGGTAGAAGTGGGAGAATAACAGAGGGATGGTAGGAGTGGGAGAATAACAGAGGGATGTAGGAGTGGGAGAATAACAGAGGGATGTAGGAGTGAGAGAATAACAGAGGGATGTAGGAGTGAGAGAATAACAGAGGGGGATGGTAGGAGTGAGAGAATAACAGAGGGATGTAGGAGTGGGAGAATAACAGAGGGATGGTAGGAGTGAGAGAATAACAGAGGGATGTAGGAGTGGGAGAATAACAGAGGGATGTAGGAGTGGGAGAATAACAGAGGGATGGTAGGAGTGGGAGAATAACAGAGGGATGTAGGAGTGGGAGAATAACAGAGGGATGTAGGAGTGGGAGAATAACAGAGGGATGGTAGGAGTGAGAGAATAACAGAGGGATGGTAGGAGTGAGAGAATAACAGAGGGATGTAGGAGTGAGAGAATAACGAAGGGATGTAGGAGTGGGAGAATAACAGAGGGATGGTAGGAGTGAGAGAATAACAGAGGGATGTAGGAGTGGGAGAATAACAGAGGGATGTAGGAGTGAGAGAATAACAGAGGGATGGTAGGAGTGGGAGAATAACAGAGGGATGTAGGAGTGGGAGAATAACAGAGGGATGTAGGAGTGAGAGAATAACGAAGGGATGTAGGAGTGGGAGAATAACAGAGGGATGTAGGAGTGGGAGAATAACAGAGGGATGTAGGAGTGAGAGAATAACGAAGGGATGTAGGAGTGGGAGAATAACAGAGGGATGTAGGAGTGAGAGAATAACAGAGGGATGTAGGAGTGGGAGAATAACAGAGGGATGTAGGAGTGGGAGAATAACAGAGGGATGTAGGAGTGGGAGAATAACAGAGGGATGGTAGGAGTGAGAGAATAACAGAGGGATGTAGGAGTGGGAGAATAACAGAGGGATGTAGGAGTGAGAGAATAACAGAGGGATGGTGGGAGAATGAGAGGGGGCAGATGCCTGCAACCTCACAGCTGAAGGTTGAATGTGTCTCTATATACTGTAAAATGTGTCCCAAATGGCACCATATTCCCTATGTAGTGCACTACTTTAGACTAGTGCTGGCACCCTATTCCCTATGTAGTGCATTACTTTAGACTAGTGCTGGGACCCTATTCCCTATGTGCTGCTCCCTCCACATCCCTCCATCTCCCTCCACTCCCTCCATCTCCCTCCACCTCCCTCATCCTTCCATCTCCCTCCACTTCCCTCATCCCTCCATCTCCTTCCACCTCCCTCCATCTCCCTCGACCTCCCTCATCCTTCCATCTCCCTCCACCTCCTTCCATCTCCCTCCATCTCCCTCCATCCATCTCCCTCCATCTCCCTCTATCCATCTCCCTCCATCCATCTCCCTCCATCAACCTCCATCTCCATCCATCTCCCTCCTTCTCCCTCCATCTCTCTATCCATCTTCCTTCATCCATCTCCCTCCATCCATCTCCCGCCATCTCCCTCCATCCACCCATCTCCCTCATCCATCCATCTCCCTCCATCCATCCATCTCCCTCCATCTCCCTCCATCCATCCATCTCCCTCCAACTCCTTCCATCTTCCTCCATCTCTCTCCACCTCCCTCTCTTTCTCTCTCCGTTTTGGGATTTCTATCCCATAACCCCCCGCTCTCTCTCTGTTTTGGGGATTCTATCCCATAACCCCCCGCTCTCTCTCTGTTTTGGGATTTCTATCCCATAACCCCCCGCTCTCTCTTTGTTTTGGGGTTTCTATCCCATAACCCCTCTCTCTCTCTTTGTTTTGGGGATTCTATCCCATAACCCCCCGCTCTCTCTCTGTTTTGGGGATTCTATCCCATAACCCCCCGCTCTCTCTCTGTTTTGGGATTTCTATCCCATAACCCCCCGCTCTCTCTTTGTTTTGGGGATTCTATCCCATAACCCCCCGCTCTCTCTTTGTTTTGGGGTTTCTATCCCATAACCCCTCTCTCTCTCTTTGTTTTGGGGATTCTATCCCATAACCCCTCTCTCTCTCTTTGTTTTGGGGATTCTATCCCATAACCCCCCGCTCTCTCTTTGTTTTGGGGATTCTATCCCATAACCCCCCTCTCTATCTCTCTCTCTCTCTTTGTTGTGATTCAAGTAAATGTCCTGGCCATCATTTTTTCATGTGAAAGATCTTCTGGAAAATACCCTCCCTGGCAGAAGCAGACATCAATGACTACTGAAGTCTCCTCCTGCCAGTGACAGATGGGGGGGGGGGTGAGAAAATAGGTATGATGTCAGATTTCTCTATCATACCATTGAGGCTAAGAAAACTGAATCAGCAGGAGAGCTCTCTGGGACTCTCCTGAAATAGTAATAACTTCTTTAAGGCGATCTTATGAATTTGATTCTGTGCCTGCTTTGTGTATGCTACCCAATGTACTCTATGTTGTGTTGTCACACACACACACACACACACAGACACAGACACAGACACACACACACACACACACACACACACACACACACACACAGACACACACACACACACACACACACACACACACACACACACACACAGACTGACACAGACACACACACACACACACACACACACACACACAGACTGACACAGACAGACACACACACACACACACACACACAGACACAGACAGACACACACACACACACACACACACAGACACACAGACACACACACACACACAGACACACAGACACACACACACACACAGACACACACACACACACACACACACACACACACACACACACACACACACACGTGAGTCGTATATTAAAATGAATCTGTCTCAGCGTGTCATGGAGAGCCCTGCTAATTGGTTAACCGTCGTCACGTAAGCGTGATCGCTGTGACGACGGGGGAGAGATCATGACAACTGGCTAGACGACGCAGACGCTGTGGGAACCGGCTCGGTTATTTCCATCTGCTACAAGCGGTGACATCGTCATCGGAGGGGATTATGGGACAACGTATTGCAGTGGCTGTCTCTAGCCAATCAAAACAAGTTTAGGGGCTTAGTTCCATGTCAACGCTGGTCACTGATAGGGCTAGAGTTTGTAAGCATCCCAAGTGGAGCACTATATATGGGAGTATGGTGTCACTGTTGGGCCAAACTGAAAGAAGGCAATCTGAAGGGAGATTTTAGTATCAATACCAGAGATTAGTTGATGACCAATTAACATAAAGCACCGTTTTTGAGGGATTAGAGAGGAGAACATCAACTATAATATATAGAGGGATTAGAGAGGACATCAACTATAATATATAGAGGGATTAGAGAGGACATCAACTATAATATATAGAGGGATTAGAGAGGACATCAACTATAATATATAGAGGGATTAGAGAGGAGAACATCAACTATAATATATAGAGGGATTAGAGAGGAGAACATCAACTATAATATATAGAGGGATTAGAGAGGAGACATCAACTATAATATATAGAGGGATTAGAGAGGACATCAACTATAATATATAGAGGGATTAGAGAGGAGAACATCAACTATAATATATAGAGGGATTAGAGAGGACATCAACTATAATATATAGAGGGATTAGAGAGGACATCAACTATAATATATAGAGGGATTAGAGAGGACATCAACTATAATATATAGAGGGATTAAAGAGAACATCAACTATAATATATAGAGGGATTAAAGAGAACATCAACTATAATATATAGAGGGATTAGAGAGGAGAACATCAACTATAATATATAGAGGGATTAGAGAGGACATCAACTATAATATATAGAGGGATTAGAGAGGACATCAACTATAATATATAGAGGGATTAGAGAGGACATCAACTATAATATATAGAGGGATTAGAGAGGAGACATCAACTATAATATATAGAGGGATTAAGAGAACATCAACTATAATATATAGAGGGATTAGAGAGGAGAACATCAACTATAATATATAGAGGGATTAGAGAGGACATCAACTATAATATATAGAGGGATTAAAGAGGACATCAACTATAATATATAGAGGGATTAGAGAGGAGAACATCAACTATAATATATAGAGGGATTAGAGAGGACATCAACTATAATATATAGAGGGATTAGAGAGGACATCAACTATAATATATAGAGGGATTAGAGAGGACATCAACTATAATATATAGAGGGATTAGAGAGGAGAACATCAACTATAATATATAGAGGGATTAGAGAGGAGAACATCAACTATAATATATAGAGGGATTAGAGAGGACATCAACTATAATATATAGAGGGATTAGAGAGGAGAACATCAACTATAATATATAGAGGGATTAGAGAGGACATCAACTATAATATATAGAGGGATTAGAGAGGACATCAACTATAATATATAGAGGGATTAAGAGACATCAACTATAATATATAGAGGGATTAGAGAGGAGAACATCAACTATAATATATAGAGGGATTAGAGAGGACATCAACTATAATATATAGAGGGATTAGAGAGGACATCAACTATAATATATAGAGGGATTAGAGAGGACATCAACTATAATATATAGAGGGATTAGAGAGGAGAACATCAACTATAATATATAGAGGGATTAGAGAGAACATCAACTATAATATATAGAGGGATTAGAGAGGAGAACATCAACTATAATATATAGAGGGATTAGAGAGGAGAACATCAACTATAATATATAGAGGGATTAGAGAGGACATCAACTATAATATATAGAGGGATTAGAGAGGACATCAACTATAATATATAGAGGGATTAGAGAGGAGAACATCAACTATAATATATAGAGGGATTATAGAGGACATCAACTATAATATATAGAGGGATTAGAGAGGACATCAACTATAATATATAGAGGGATTAGAGAGGAGAACATCAACTATAATATATAGAGGGATTAGAGAGGAACATCAACTATAATATATAGAGGGATTAGAGAGGACATCAACTATAATATATAGAGGGATTAGAGAGAGACATCAACTATAATATATAGAGGGATTAGAGAGGAGAACATCAACTATAATATATAGAGGGATTAGAGAGGACATCAACTATAATATATAGAGGGATTAGAGAGGACATCAACTATAATATATAGAGGGATTAGAGAGGACATCAACTATAATATATAGAGGGATTAGAGAGGAGAACATCAACTATAATATATAGAGGGATTAGAGAGAGACATCAACTATAATATATAGAGGGATTAGAGAGGACATCAACTAT
>NC_138309.1:86725000-86780000 GCF_965601325.2 Salmo salar | reverse complement strand
TAAACCCTTCAGAGTGACCAACACCAGCTACATTAAACCCTTCAGAGTGACCAACACCAGCTACATTAAACCCTTCAGAGTGACCAACACCAGCTACAGTAAACCCTTCAGAGTGACCAACACCAGCTACAGTAAACCCTTCAGAGTGACCAACACCAGCTACAGTAAACCCTTCAGAGTGACCAACACCAGCTACATTAAACCCTTCAGAGTGACCAACACCAGCTACATTAAACCCTTCAGAGTGACCAACACCAGCTACAGTAAACCCTTCAGAGTGACCAACACCAGCTACAGTAAACCCTTCAGAGTGACCAACACCAGCTACAGTAAACCCTTCAGAGTGACCAACACCAGCTATAGTAAACCCTTCAGAGTGACCAACACCAGCTACATTAAACCCTTCAGAGTGACCAACACCAGCTACAGTAAACCCTTCAGAGTGACCAACACCAGCTACATTAACCTGTTATGGCTAGGGGGCAGTATTTTCACGGCTGGATAAAAAACATACCCGATTTAATCTGGTTACCACTCCTACCCAGTAACTAGAATATGCATATACTTATTACATATGGATAGAAAACACTCCAAAGTTTCTAAAACTGTTTGAATGGTGTCTGTGAGTATAACAGAACTCATTTGGCAGGCAAAAACCTGACAAGGTTTCAGGCAGGAAGTGGCCTGTCTGACAAGGTGTCGTTCTTCTTGTCTCTGTTTATTGAAGAGTGAGGATCTTAGCTGTCCCGTGACACTTCCTACGGCTGCATTTAGGACGCATCTCCATCAGCTTCTTCATTACTAGTTGTATTGCTGTTACTGCTTCATATTATGATTTAATAACCCTGGCACCCAGAGCAGCATATTGTCCCTAGTTAAGACTGGCCTTTTGACTAATATCACACTACTTAGGTGGGGATTTATTGTGAGACAAGTACACTTAAGAAATCTTTAACAGGATCAGAGCCAGCTGATATGGGGCACTGCCAGTACTCCCAGACCCATGGGGGAGAGGTTGTATTATGGCTGCCGGGGTGGGCAGTGTGCTGAGAGGGCTGGGGCAACACCTTATAGTAGAGAACACTGCAAAATAAGTACATCATTAGGTGGAAAAGCCCCATAAATGTTCATTAGGCTCCGGCTGGCAGGATATGCTAGAGAGGAGAGGAAGAGGAAGGGGAGAGGAGAGGAGATTGAGGAAAGGAGACGAGAGGAGAGGAGATTGAGGAAAGGAGAAGAGAGGAGAGAGAAGAGAAGACAAGAGAGGAGAGGAGATTGAGGAAAGGAGAAGAGAGGAGAAGAGAGGAGGAGAGAGAAAGGAAGAGAGGAGAGGAGAGACGAGAAGAGACGAAAGGAAGTGGAAGATGAGAGGAAGAGGGAGAAGGGAGAAGGGAGGAAGAGGAGAGGGAGAGGAAGTGGTGTGGAGAGGAAAGGAAGAGAAAGAGGAGATTAGAGGAGAAGAAGATGAGAAGAGAGGGAGGAGATGAAGAGAAGAGGTTAGGAAAGGAGAGGAAAAGGATTACAGTGGGAGGAAGGGTATACAAAATGCCAGAGGGAGAGAGGGAGAGCATGGATGAGGTGAGCGAAAGGAAGGCACCAAAGACACAGGATGTTACCTCAACCAGAATGAAGCATGAGTAATGACACAGACACAGTGGTGTTAAACATCCAGTGACCTTGTTTCGATAGGGTGACTCCTACATTCTGACTGCCCGGGCCTACAGGCATCTCTCCTGTCTGACACAGGATGGCCAACAAGCTCCCCTCACCTCTCCTCTCCTCTCCTCTACTCTCCTCTACTCTCCTTTCCTCTACACTTCTCACATCTCCTCTCCTCACGTCACCTCACATTTACTTTCCTCTCCTTTTCTTTCCTCTTATCTCCCCTCCTGCCCTTTCCTCGCTTCGCCTCTCCTCTCCTCTCCTCCCAATTCCTCTCCTCTCCTCTCCTCTCCTCTCCTCTCCTCTCCTCTCCTCTCCTCTCCTCTCCTCTCCTCTCCTCTCCTCTCCTCTCCTCTCCTCTCCTCTCCTTTCCTCTCCTCTCATCTCCCCTCTTCTCCTCCCCTTTCCTCGCCTCTCCTCCCCTTTCCTCGCCTCTCCTTTCCTCGCCTCTCCTTTCCTTTCCTCTCCTTTCCTTTCCTTTCCTTTCCTTTCCTCTCCTCCCCTCACCTCTCCTCCCCTCACCTCACCTCTCTGCTCCGTATTGACATGATTGGTTGACGGTAGGTAGGAGGTCCTGTATAAACACAAACTCACTTCCTTGACAACTTCCTTCACAACAGCTCTGTTCAACAGCACTGCGCGTAGAAGAGTGAATGCCCTGACTTCCGCAGAGACCGTATCACGGTAAATGCTGCACGGCCAATGCGGACGTCAGATTGACCATGAAGCGCCTTTAAAGCCAAAGACTTGGGAATGAAACCCGCAACCCTTGCGTTGTAAGACCCATGCTCTACCAACTGAGCCGTACTGGGGCTGCAAATATACCCAGGGAAATCCCTGAAAAACAATGTTCAGGTTGAAGAACCACTTTGGGGGTTCCAGAATACATTCTGTTAATTAAAACTCCATTCAATCACCTGATCATAGCTTAGGAGCACTACGTTTCATGTTTACATTTAAAAAAAATCACCATCTTTTGAGACTTACAGTGTACATTTTCTAATGGTATCAGCTATTATTAAAATGTTGTGTTAAAATAAAGAAAAGTATATGTGCCTCATTTGCATAAACATACTGGGTGTATTTGCATATATGAAAACATTAACACAAAGGTGTGGAAATGGGGCTACAGCCACCACTCACCTGGTCTGTGTACTCTACCTGCACTCACCTGCTCTGTGTACTCTACCTGCACTCACCTGCTCTGTGTACTCTACCTGCACTCACCTGCTCTGTGTACTCTACCTGCACTCACCTGCTCTGTGTACTCTACCTGCACTCACCTGCTCAGTAATATGTCTGGGGTCATGGTACAGTAATATGTCTGGGGTCATGGTACAGTAATATGTCTGGAGTCACGGTACAGTAATATGTCTATAGGGGTCATGGTACAGTAATATGTCTGGGGTCATGGTACAGTAATATGTCTATAGGGGTCATGGTACAGTAATATGTCTATAGGGGTCATGGTACAGTAATATGTCTGGGGTCATGGTACAGTAATATGTCTGGGGTCATGGTGCAGTAATATGTCTGGGGTCACGGTACAGTAATATGTCTATAGGGGTCATGGTGGGGCCTGTTGAACTTTACTCTATTATGTCACACACAGTCTCAGCCAAAGTCTCAGCAGATAGAGAAAGAGGATGAGAAGGAGGAGGAGGAGGAATGAAAGATATAAAGAGGATACGTGAGTGAGAGGAAGAGAGAGAGGCAGTAGAAGAGAGAAAGAGTCTAGGAAGACACAGAGAGAGAGAGAGAGAGAGAGAGAGAGAGAGAGAGAGAGAACGAGAGAGAGAGAGAAGGAGAGAGAGAGAGAGAGAGAGAGAGAGAGACAGAGAGAGAGAGAGAGAGAGAGAGAGAGAGAAGGAGAGAGAGAGAGAAGGAGAGAGAGAGAGAACGAGAGAGAGAGAGAGAACGAGAGCGAGAGAGAGAGAGAGAGAGAGAGAGAGAGAGAGAGAACGAGAGAGAGAGAGAGAGAGAGAGAGAGACGAGAGAGAGAGAGAGAACGAGAGAGAACGAGAGAGAGAGAGAATGAGAGAGAGAGAGAGAGAGAACGAGAGAGAGAGAGAAGGAGAGAGAGAGAACGAGAGAGAGAGAGAAGGAGAGAGAGAGAGAAGGAGAGAGAGAGAGAACGAGAGAGAGAGAGAGAACGAGAGAGAGAGAACAAGAGAGAGAGAACGAGAGCGAGAGAGAGAGAGAGAGAGAGAGAGAACGAGAGAGAACGAGAGAGAGAGAGAACGAGAGAGAGAGAACAAGAGAGAGAGAGAACGAGAGCGAGAGAGAGAGAGAGAGAGAGAGAGGAGAGAGAGAGAGAGAGAGAGAGAGAGAGAGAGAGAGAGAGAGAGAGAGAGAAACTCGAAATCTTGATAAAGTCCCATACCTACTGGGCGAAATAGCACAGCGTGCCATCACAGCACCCTTTTGTACTTTAACCATTTGTACATCGTTACAAAACTGTATATAGACATAATATTACATTTGTAATGTCTTTATTCTTTTGGAACTTCTGTGAGTGGAATGTTTACTGTTCATTTTTATTGTTTATTTCACTTTTGTCTATTATCTACATTGCTTTGGCAATGTTAACGTATGTTTGCCATGCCAATAAAGCCCCTTGAATTGAATTGAGAGTGAGAGAGAGAACGAGAGAGATGGAGAGAGAGAGAGAGAGAGGCAGGAGGATATAGAGGAGGAACGAGAGGGACCCGCAGAGCAGAGCGTGAAGGACAGACAATAATATTGTGTGTCAAGTCCTGAGATGCACTGGGATGGCAAACAGCTGTCAGCACAGTCACTGCCACTGGTGACATTAACAGCATGATAGAGAGAGAGAGAGAGAGAGAGAGAGAGAGAGAGAGAAGGAGAAGGAGAGAGAGAGAGAGAGGGAGAGAGGAAGAGTGAAAGAGAAGGAGAGAGAGAGAGAGAGAGAGAGAGAGAGAGAGAGAGAGAGAGGGCGAGGGCGAGAGGGAGAGAGAGAGGGAGAGAGAGAGGAAGAGAGAGAGAGAGAGAGAGGGAGAGGGCGAGAGAGAGGGAGAGAGAGAAGAAGAGAGAGAGGAAGAGAGGAAGAGTGAGAGAGAAGGAGAGAGAGAGAGACAGAGAGAGAAAGGGTATACGGAAGGAGTATACTAAACCCCCCCCCTCACGCCTACCAACTCGCACGGAGGTCCCTCGGTTGTCACGTGCTGCTGATGAAACTCAGAGGGCTACTTCTAGAGAGTTGCAATGGGATCAATAAACCCATCAATTTTCGGGACACACTACTGACTTGCAATTCATGTTCCACTTTTAAATAACAAAAGACGAATGAACAAATTGACAAGATAACCTCAGTTTGGATGAGAATATGCTGCTGAGCAGGGCTTGCTGCTGATGAGGGCATGCTGCTGAGGAGGGTATGCTGCTGAGCAGGGTATGCTAGTGAGCAGGGCTTGCTGCTGAGGAGGGCTTGCAGCTGAGGAGGGTATGCTGCTGAGGAGGGTATGCTGCTGAGGAGGGTATGCTGCTGAGCAGGGTATGCCTCTGAGGGTATGCTGCTGAGGAGGGTATGCTGCTGAGGAGGGTATGCTGCTGAGCAGGGTATGCTGCTGAGGAGGGTATGCTGCTGAGCAGGGTACGCTGCTGAGGAGGGCTTGCTGCTGAGGAGGGTATGCTGCTGAGGAGGGTATGCTGCTGAGCAGGGCTTGCTGCTGAGGAGGGTATGCTGCTGCGGAGGGTATGCTGCTGAGGAGGGTATGCTGCTGACGAGGGTATGTTGCTGAGGAGGGTATGCTGCTGAGGAGGGTATGCTGCTGAGGAGGGTATGCTGCTGAGGAGGGTATGCTGCTGAGGAGGGTATGCGCATCTTGCCGGTTCCTGTTCGACTTTGCTTTATGCCTATTTTTGCATTAATTAATCCTTTGTTTGCTCATAAACGTTCACGCAAAAATTTCCCTACGACTGACAAACACTTCTCATGAATCGGTAGCTACACAATCATCTTTCAGACTCCCAGATCTGGAGGACAACATTCACTCCTTTGTTTCCCACACAGCGGCCTACACCCTGCTCCTGGCCGAGATGAGCTGAGGCAACGCCGGCGACTAAGAAGTGAAAGGACAGGTGGAGTCCAAGGTGAAAAAGACGGGGCTACACGGCCTCCTCTTCCTAGTGTCCTGCAGGCTAATCAATGTCTAATGTCTGGAAAATAAACTTTGTGAACACAGAACAAGGCTTCAATCACGTTGGAGAAGATCTGCAAAAAAGGAGTGGGACAAAATCCCTCCTGAGATGTGTGCAAACCTGGTGGCCAACTACAAGAAACGTCTGACCTCTGTGATTGCCAACAAGGGTTTTGCCACCAAGTACTAAGTCATGTTTTGCAGAGGGGTCAAATACTTATTTCCCTCATTAAAATGCAAATCATTTTATAACATTTTTGACATGCGTTTTTCTGGATTTTTGTTGTTGTTATTCTGTCTCTCACTGTTCAAATAAACCTACCATTAAAATTATAGACTGATCATTTCCTTGTCAGTGGGCAAACGTACAAAATCAGCAGGGGATCAAATACTTTATTCCCTCACTGTATTTATATGTACATATTCTCATTCACCCCTTTACCTAGTCGCTGAGGAATTGTTAGATTATTTGTTAGATATTACTGCACTGTTGGAACTAGACGCTCAAGCATTTCTCTACACTCACATTAACATCTGCTAACCATGTGTATGTGACCAATAACGTTTGATTTGATTTGACGATTAAATCAATGGGTGTCGCATGTGAATTATATATTATTATCACTTGTGAATGATGGCCAGCATAAGGCAAGATACAATGCCCTTTTTTTTGTGATTGTTTTAAATCATAGTCGCACGCCTCATGTTTTGATAAGGTTTGTATCACAACTAAAGTGGCCAAATAACTTCTTAGAATGAAGCACATTAATTTGCTTTACAAGGGGTGTAGAGCCTAACTACATACATAAGCAGTGTGTGAGTTTCAAGTTTCGGGAAGATCATTTTCACCATAAAAAAATGCCCCTTTATAATAAAAGCATTACATGCATAATTGCATTTGCGGTCACTTTTGATAATGGTGTTTTCCCGCTAATGGAACATTCATGCTTATAGCCTACTGCCATGTGCTCATTGCTGCGCTTATAATGTGAAGAGGGGTGTTTGATTAGAGTATTCCGGGTGTTTTGGGTTATGTTCTATATTTCGTATTTCTATGTTCTGTCTATGTTGTGTATTTCTTTGTTGGCCTGGTATGGCTCTCAATTAGGAACAGCTGTACTTCGTTGTTGCTGATTGAGAGTCATACTTAAGTAGCCCTGTTTTTCACCTGTCCCTTTATGGGAAGTTTGTGTTTAAGTTACTGTGCGTTTGTGCGTTTTGTGTTTTCTTTTCTAATTAAAAGTGAAAATGAGCACTCAACCCGCTGCGCCTTGGTCCATTTCATACGACAACCGTTACACTATCTCTGTCTTTCTCTCTCTTTCTTCCTGTATCTCTCTCTCTCAGACTATGTTTGGAATATTTATTTAATTGAGTTTAATTGAGTTTATTTAATTTTTTACAGGGACAGTGCACATTAATCAACGTTTCAGTAAAGTGTCGGTTTTAGCCAGCCGGCTAATTTTCAACTGCAGTCCCTGGGCAGGTTATTAAAAACAATTACAATATAGACAATCATTGAACAGACAATCTCGCACAGAATAAAATAGGTCAACTTTTGTACTATGGCGGAGAGTAGATTGACATAGGCTAGTGTTTTGCTGTTCGTTAGGCCTACTTGTTGAGTGACGAAAAGTAAACTTAGAAATTTCTTCCAATATCCTCAATATTGAGAGACCCGATCACGTGATGGAGAGCCATGTGAGTGAGAGGTGCTTCGAAGTGCGCAGCAATCAGGGAGAAGGGAATTATATTTATGATATTTAACCCAGGCAGTATTGACTATGCGTTTCATGTCTCTATGCTACTCATGTTTCTTGTACTGGTCCATGTTCCATTTATTATTAAACTCACCAGATGCACTTGCTTCCCGGCTCCCAGTGTCCACGTTACAGCATACTGCCTCAACAAATGAAAGCAGCAGAAAATCAGGACATCTCCCAGACGGTTGACAATCAGGGATACCTACTTTGTGAGCACCATGACCAGCTGGCACAACTGGGGATGGCTATGGTAGAGGTTCTTCGCAGTCCTCAACGTCTCAAACATGCCCAAGAGGTGTTGCCTTTCGCTAGCTGAGGATACTCTGCCACCAGTCGACCCAGCGAGCCAGCACATCAGTCCATTCAGCAGTCCACCCAAGTCAGCGATGCCTCTTTGTCCCTCCCAGATAAATATGACGTCACCCCATCAAAATTTGCGTGGCTTTCTACTCCAGTGTTCCCTCTATTCTGCGCATCAGATGGGAACCGAGAGGTCCAACATTGCCATGGTTATTTCTCTGTTGACTCCGTATGTTATTCCCGAAGAGGACTTTGCGAGGAGGTCCAAACGGACCTGGCATGTCGGGACGACAAAATCTGCTTGGACACACTCATCGTGATGGCAATCCGATTGGATAATCTACTTCGGGAGCATTGGCGGAGCGACCCAGACGGAGACAGCTGAGTCTCTATTGTAGTCAAGGGGGGCACCAGCTTCAGCAGTGTTCGGTATGTCGCAACTCGGGATCCACGAGAGCAGAGGGACGGTCATGTGATCTTCCACCTCCTGGAGGAGGTGTGAGTACATCTTCATCAGTTTCTGCTAAACCCTTTTTAGTGGTGATCACACTAGCTGGCTGTCCTTCGTTTCTTCGTTTCTACAGCTCTAGTGGATTCCGGTGCCGCGGGGAACTTTATTGACCAGGCCTTGCTTCCTCTCTGAACATCCCCTCATTCCCCTCTCCTCTCCGTTTCTGGTCCAAGCCCTTGATAGTCGGCACTAGGATCCGGAACCATCACACACCACTCACCCTCACCGTGGAGTCCATTCATCAGGAAAACATCTCCTTCTTCATCACTAGTGCACCAGCTAACAAGACCATCCTCTACCTCCCATGGCTCCAACACCATAACCCCATCTCATGGTCGAGGATGAGAATCACGGACTGTTCCCTTTCGTGTCGTAGCCCCTGTGGTCTGGGACGTAGATGTGGACATTCGCCAGGCTCTGGAGAGGGAACCCGCTCCCACTACTTGTCCTCCTGAGCGCATCTACGTTCCCACGGGGATATGGGAGTACCTGTTGACCTGGGCACACACAGCTGTCATCGCTGGACATCCAGGGAGCACCTGTAATATACAATCACTCTCCGAAAAGTATTGATGGCCCACCTTGGCGCAGGATGTAAATCGCTACGTCAACTCCTGTTCTTTGTGTGCCCAAGCTAAGTCTCCCTGACACGTCCAGCAGGGGAACTTCTTCCCCTTCCCATGCCTCAGCGTCCCTCGTCTCATCTGTCCATTGACTCTGTCACCGATCTCCCCTCCTCTGACGGTTTCACCACCATTATTCCTCTCTCTGTTCTCCCTAACTCTCTCTAGGTCATTCCAGCAGGTCTTCCAGCACTATGATCTTCTGGAGGACATTGACTCCGACCGTGTCCATAAATTCACGTCACGGTATGGAGGGGTTTCATGGAGAAACTGGGGGTCACGGTCAGCCTCAGTCCAATGGGCAGGTGGAGAGGATGAACCAGGAGCTGGGGAGGTTCCTGAGGATTTACTACAGAATACGCCCAAAATTCATTACGTCACTCCTCCAACGGGCTTACTCTCTTCCAGTGTGTCCTGAGTTATCAGCCGGCTAGGTGGATTCCAAGCCAGACCGAGGCCCCTGCGGTGGACAAATGGTTACGGCGAGCAGAGGTTTGGAGTGATGCTCATTTGAGGCTCCAGTGTGCCGTCCGTCGCCAGAAGGAGCCGCAGTGAGGCGCCTGCATTCCATCCTGGTGATCACATCTGGCTCTCCACCAGGAACCTCCCACTCCACCTGATCTGCAAGAAGCTGAGCCCCCGGTTTGTGGGTTGTGGGGCCGTTCCAGTTTCTCCTGAGGGTCAACGAGGTGACGTATAGCTTACAGCTTCCCAGTGACTACTGCATCTCACCTTCCTTTTAATGTCTCCCTTCTCAGGCCGGTGGTTTCTGAAGATGTCTACTACGACACCCCACCGCCCCCCCTGGACATTGAGGGAGGTCCCGCCTATGCCGTCAGATCCCTACTGGACTCCTGACATCGTGGGGGTCAGTACCTGGTGGACTTGGAGGGGTATGTCCCAGAGGAGCAGTGTTGGATTCCGGTGGAGGATATTATGTACCCCAGCATCAGTGGGGGGGTACTGTCAGGTCTACTTCCACTCCTCCATTCATCATTCATCATTAAGGAGCTTCATCAATAGGCACTCCTGGACTCCATCGCTTCACTGATTACCTCCCCTATATCTGTCACTCCCTTAGTTCTATTCCCCAAGGCAGTATTGGTTATGTGTTTCATGTCTGTACGCTACTAGTGTTTCTTGTATTGGTCCATGTTCCATTTATTAAACTCACCACCTGCACTTGCTTCCCAGCGTTCAGGTTACACTGATGAATTGTTTACAGTCTGCGCAAAAAAACAAAGCAGAGCTCACGCCTTACAAGATACTTTTTTCAAATCATCATTAGAGTCGCATCATGCAGTATTACTAATCTAAACATATAGCCCAACGTTTGTAGAACAACTAAAGTTACATTAATAACTCTAAATGAACCATATAGGAGTACCTATTTCTTTGTTAACCGCTCAACACAGAGTAGCTGCATGTGCGCTCTCCCTCAAATCGTTTGGAGAAAATATCCTTTCTATTTTATTCAGCTTTGTTCATTTGTATTCTTCATACTCTAAAATAATGCCACGGAATTCTAAGCAAATCTTGTCTGTTAAATGAACTAGTGTAGCCCCACAACCATATGGCATAGAACCAGATCAGTACCTAACATCAGGACAACTCAGTGTATGCTATTCTGTTCTTCTGAAATAGACTACATTTTCTTCATATCATGTTTCTTTAGACCTGTCTAAAATAAATAATGTATTTATTGTGAAGGTGTAGGCTATATTACATGGATGTATTGTGAAGGTGTAGACTATATTACATGTATTTATTGTGAAGGTGCAGGCTATATTACATGGATTTATTGTGCTGGTGTAGACTATATTACATGGATTTATTGTGAAGGTGTAGGCTATATTACATGGATTTATTGTGGTGGTGTAGACTATATTACATGGATTTATTGTGGTGGTGTAGGCTATATTACATGGATTTATTGTGATGGTGTAGACTATATTACATGGATTTATTGTGAAGGTGTAGACTATATTACATGGATTTATTGTGAAGGTGTAGACTATATTACATGGATTTATTGTGAAGGTGTAGACTATATTACATGGATTTATTGTGAAGGTGTAGACTATATTACATGGATTTATTGTGAAGGTGTAGACAATATTACATGGATTTATTAGACTTTTTAAAATGTAGAAGTTCCAAAGGTCTACATCAGTGGCTTGTAGGTTGTGTGTGGAAGCTAGGAGATGCTAAATGTGTTTATGTTAATTTAACGGTCAATTAACGTGAGACCGACAGTTATTTTATTGGAAAGCACTGGCTGATGAAGTTTTGTGACAGCCACAGCCCTAGACAGACTCAATGCTGCAGGACTGTTCTGAGAATACTGATTGGAATATGTAAAAAAAAAAAAATAACCATTCACCCAGGACTTATCCATCAACATAGATGACTATACACTCAGTGGACAGTTTATTAGGTACACTGAGATGCTGATCATGGGCCACATCAATTTGCCTACTGGTCCAACTGATCCACGGACGATGCCATTTCCATCACTATTTACATGGCCGTAACACATCTGGACAAGAGGAACACCTCTGTGAAAATGCTGTTCATTGACTACAGTTCAGCATTCAACACTATTGTTCCCTCCAAGCTCGACACCGAGCTCAGAGCCCTGGGTCTGGATACCACCCTCTGCAACTGGATCCAGGACTTCCTGACGGACAGACCACAGGCTGTGAGGATTGGCAACAACACCTCCTCCACTCTGATTCTTAACACAGGGCCCCCCCAGGGGTGTGTCCTCAGTCCTCTGCTGTATTTCCTGTTCACCCACGACTGTGTGGCTTTGTACAACACCGACTCTATCATCAAGTTTGCTGACTACACCACAGTTGTAGGCCTGATAACCAACAACAATGAGTCAATCTATAAGGGAGGAGGTAAGTAAACTGGAATTGTGGTGTCATGACAATAACCTCTCCCTCAATTTCAGCAAAAATAAAGGAGTTGATTGTTTTAAGTTCTTGACTTTGACATTGAAATGGACCAATAACACCACCATACTTATCAAAATGGTGCAATAGAGTCTCTACTTCCTAAGACGGCTGAAGAAAATTGGAATGGCACGCCGGGTCCTCATATCGAGAGCGTCCTGACTGCATTCTTGGGCCGACTCTTTTCTCTGTAAACATCAAGGATGTCGCTCTTGCTGTTGGTGATTCTCTGATCCACCTTTACGCAGACGACACCATTCTGTATACATCTGGCCCTTCTTTGGACACTGTGTTAACTAACCTCCAGATGAGCTTCAATGCCATTCAACTCTCCTTCCGTGGCCTCCAACTGCTCTTAAATGCAAGTAAAACTAAATGCATGCTCTTCAACCGATCGCTGCCCACACCTGCCCGCCCGTCCAGCATCACTACTCTGGACGGTTCTGACTTAGAATATGTGGACAACTATAAATACCTAGGTGTCTGGTTAGACTGTAAACTCTCCTTCCAGACTCACATTAAGCATCTCCAATCCAAAATCAAATCTAGAATCGGCTTCCTATTTCGCAACAAAGCATCCTTCACTCATGCTGCCAAAAATTCCCTCGTAAAACAGACCATCCTACCAATCCTCGACTTCGCCGATGTCATTTATAAAATAGCCTCCAACACTCTACTCAGCAAATTGGATGCAGTCTATCACAGTGCCATCAGTTTTGTCACCAAAGCCTCATATACTACCCGCCACTGTGACCTGTATGCTCTCGTTGGCTGGCCCTAGCTTCATATTCGTCGCCAAACCCACTGGCTTCAAGTCTTTGCTAGGTAAAGCCCCGCCTTATCTCAGCTCACTGGTCACCATAGCAGCACACACCCATAGCACGCGCTCCAGCAAGTATATCTCACTGGTCACCCCCAAAGCCTATTCCACCTTTGGCCACCTTTCCTTCCAGTTCTCTGCTGCCAATGACTGGAACGAATTGCAAAAGTCACTGAAACTGGAGACTCACATCTCCCTCACTAGCTTTAAGCATCAGCTGTCAGAGCAGCTCCCAGATCACTGCACCTGTACATAGCCCATCTGTAAATAGCCCATCCAACTACCTCATCCCCATACTGTTATTTATTTTATTTTTTTGATCCTTTGTACCCCAGTATCTCTACTTGCACATTTATCTTCTGCGTATTTATCACTCCAGTGTTTAATTGCTAAATTGTACTTCGCCACTACGGCCTTTTCATTGCATTATCTCCCTAATCTCACCTCATTTGCACACACTGCATATAGATTTGTTTTCCTATTGTGTTATTGACTGTACATTTGTTTATTCCATGCGTAACCCTGTGTTGTTGTTTGTGTATGTTGTCGAACTGTTTTGCTTTGTCTTGGCCAGGTCGCAGTTGTAAATGAGAACTTGTTCTCAACTGGCCGACCTGGTTTAAATAAAGGACTTGTTCTCAACTGGCAGACCTGGTTTAAATAAAGGACTTGTTCTCAACTGGCCTACCTGGTTAAATAAAGGACTTGTTCTCAACTGGCCTACCTGGTTAAATAAAGGACTTGTTCTCAACTGGCCTACCTGGTTAAATAAAGGACTTGTTCTCAACTGGCCTACCTGGTTAAATAAAGGACTTGTTCTCAACTGGCCCACCTGGTTAAATAAAGGACTTGTTCTCAACTGGCCGACCTGGTTAAATAAAGGACTTGTTCTCAACTGGCCGACCTGGTTAAATAAAGGACTTGTTCTCAACTGGCCGACCTGGTTAAATAAAGGACTTGTTCTCAACTGGCCGACCTGGTTTAAATAAAGGTGAAATACATTTAAAAAAATGTAATCACGGCCTGTTACGGGAATTGCTCCCTCCACGACCGCAAGGCCCTCCAGCGGGTGGTGAAGACGGTCCAGTACATCACTGGGACCGTGCTTCCACCCATCCAGGACATCTATTCGATACGGTGCCTGAAGAAGGTACACAGCAACATCAAGGTACTTCAGTATAGAGGGGTTTATACCTCAGTATAGAGGGGTTTATACCTCAGTATAGAGGGGTTTATACCTCAGTATAGAGGGGTTTGTACCTCAGTATAGAGGGGTTTATACCTCAGTATAGAGGGGTTTATACCTCAGTATAGAGGGGTTTATACCTCAGTATAGAGGGGTTTATACCTCAGTATAGAGGGGTTTATACCTCAGTATAGAGGGGTTTATACCTCAGTATAGAGGGGTTTATATCTCAGTATAGAGGGGTTTATACCTCAGTATAGAGGGGTTTATACCTCAGTATAGAGGGGTTTATGCCTCAGTATAGAGGGGTTTATACCTCAGTATAGAGGGGTTTATACCTCAGTATAGAGGGGTTTATACCTCAGTATAGAGGGATTTATACTCCAGTATAGAGGGGTTTATACCTCAGTATAGAGGGGTTTATACCTCAGTATAGAGGGGTTTATGCCTCAGTATAGAGGGGTTTATACCTCAGTATAGAGGGGTTTATACCTCAGTATAGAGGGGTTTATACCTCAGTATAGAGGGGTTTATGCCTCAGTATAGAGGGGTTTATGCCTCAGTATAGAGGGGTTTATGCCTCAGTATACAGGGGTTTATATCTCAGTATAGAGGGGTTTATATCTCAGTATAGAGGGGTTTATGCCTCAGTATAGAGGGGTTTATGCCTCAGTATAGAGGGGTTTATACCTCAGTATAGAGGGGTTTATACCTCAGTATAGAGGGGTTTAGATCTCAGTATAGAGGGGTTTATACCTCAGTATAGAGGGGTTTATGCCTCAGTATAGAGGGGTTTATACCTCAGTATAGAGGGGTTTATACCTCAGTATAGAGGGGTTTATGCCTCAGTATAGAGGGGGTTTATACCTCACTATAGAGGGGTTTATACCTCAGTATAGAGGGGTTTATACCTCAGTATAGAGGGGTTTATACCTCAGTATAGAGGGGTTTATACCTCAGTATAGAGGGGTTTATGCCTCAGTATAGAGGGGTTTATACCTCAGTATAGACGGGTTTATACCTCAGTATAGAGGGGTTTATATCTCAGTATAGAGGGGTTTATACCTCAGTATAGAGGGGTTTATACCTCAGTATAGAGGGGTTTATGCCTCAGTATAGAGGGGTTTATACCTCAGTATAGAGGGGTTTATACCTCAGTATAGAGGGGGTTTATACCTCAGTATAGAGGGGTTTATACCTCAGTATAGAGGGGTTTATGCCTCAGTATAGAGGGGTTTATACCTCAGTATAGAGGGGTTTATACCTCAGTATAGAGGGGTTTATGCCTCAGTATAGAGGGGTTTATGCCTCAGTATAGAGGGGTTTATACCTCAGTATAGAGGGGTTTATACCTCAGTATAGAGGGGTTTATACCTCAGTATAGAGGGGTTTATGCCTCAGTATATTCTGCTCTGTCACAGTGTGGATAAGGCTATCACTAACTAGGCTAAAGCCCCTTTCATTCCTCCCTCAGCCCTCCACCTCATCCCTCCTCCCTCCATCCCTGCTCTGTGCTATTTGTCTCCCTTCTCCTAAATTATCCCCAGAGGTTCTTTTTTAGCACCTCTCCTGTTAAATTAATGAATCTCTTCTTTCATAGCAGAGCCCCAGATAGATCCATTGTGCTCACTGTCGCGTCTCAAATGGCCCTCTGTTCCACTGTTTAGTCGACTCCTTTTGATCAAGGCTCATTGGGAATAGGAAATAAGGTGCCATTTGGGACGTATCCTCCAGTGGAGGCTGCTGAGGGGAGGGCGTGCGCGTAATAATGTCTGGAATGGAGTCAAAGGAGTGGCATCACCCACGTGGAAACCACGTCTTTCACGTATTTGACACCGTTCCGTTGACTCCGTTATGAGCCATCCTCTCCTGAGCAGCGTTATGAGCCATCCTCTCCTGAGCAGCCTCCTCTGGTATCCACAGATACAGACACAGTGCTGCTGATCTGAGGTACAGTACAGGGCTACGGCTGGAGGGATGGAGGGAGACAGCGTGTGTGTGTGTGTGTGCGTGTGCGTGTGCGTGTGCGTGTGCGTGTGCGTGTGTGTGTGTGTGTGTGTGTGTGTGTGTGTGTGTGTGTGTGTGTGTGTGCGTCTCTGAAAATGTGTGTCTGTTCTCTCCCATTCCACTAGCACAGTCGTCCGAAGAGAGGTGATTTTCGAAGCAGCTAGTCATTATAAAATATAAAACCTCATTTCTCTCCTAATTTCCGACTAAATCTCTTTCATTTTCCTGTTCAGCATATTCAGAGGAACAATCAACTGCAAATAAAAGCACAGAAACGTGATGGTTTTGTAAAAGAGTCACACTTCTCCTCCACACCCTCATCCTCATCCTGGTCCTCCTCTTCCTCCTCCTCCTCCTCCTCCTCCTCCACATCCTGGTCCTCCTCCTCCTCCTCCTCCTCCACCTCCACCTCCACCTCCTCCTCATCCTGGTCCTCCTCCTCCTCCTCCTCCTCCACCTCCACCTCCACCCCTCCTCATCCTTCTCCACCTCCTTTTGCAAATTCATGGGTGAACAGGGAGTAAAGGAGGGGGCTGAGCACATACCCTTGTGGGGCCACTGTGTTGAGGACCAGCGTAGTGGAGGTGTTGTTTCCTACCTCTACCACCTGGGGGCGGCTCGTCAGGAAGTCCAGGATCCCGCCTGTCAGACCCAGGGCCCCGGGCTTAATAATTAGTTTGGAGGGTACTATGGTGTTGAAGACAGAGATGTGGCCAATGAACAGCATTCTTACATAGGTATTCCTCTTGTCCAGGTGTGATAGTTCAGTGTGCACTGCATCGTCTTGGGATCTATTGGGGCGGTATGCAAACTGAAGTGGGTCTAGGGTGTCAGGTAAGGTAGAGGTAATATGATCCTTCACTAGCCTCTCAAAGCACTTCATGATGACAGAAGTGAGTGCTACGGGGCGATAGTCATTTAGCTCAGTTAACTTTACTTTCTTGGGTACAGAAACAATGGTGGACATCTTGAAGCAAGTGAGTGACAGCAGACTGGGATAGGGAGAGATTGAATATGGCCTGTGTTGGTCAGACCAGTGTTGAATAGACCTTAGCACAGATACTTCCTGTTTGAGTTTCTGCCTATAGGAAGGGAGGAGCAGAATGGAGTCGTGATCTGATTTGTCGAAGGGAGTGCGGGGGAGGGCCTTGTAGACATCCAGGAAGGGAGAGTAACAACGGTCGAGAGTTTCTGAAGAGCGAGTTCTACAGGCAATGTGCTGATAGAATTTCGGTAGCGTTTTCCTCAAATTTGCTTTGTTAAAATCCTTAGCTACAATAAATGCAGCCTCAGGATATGTGGTTTCCAGTTTTCTCAAAGTTCAGTGTAGTTTGTTGAGCGACGTCGTGGTATCGGCTTGAGGGGGAATATACACTGCTGTGACCTTAACTGAAGATAATTTTCTTGGGAGGTAATAAGGTCGGTATTTTATTGTGAGGAATTCTAGGTCGGGTGAACAAAAGGCATTGAATTCCTGTACATTATCACAATCACACAATGAGTTGTTAATCATGAAATATAACCCAACGCCTTTTGGCTTGCCTTAGAGTTCTTTATTCCTGTCTGTGCGATGTACCGAGAACCCAGCTGGCTGTATGGATAGGGACAGTGCAGTACCAATCAAAAGGTTGGACACACCTACTCATTCAAGGGTTTATCTTTATTTTGACTATTTTCTACATTGTAGAAAAGACATCAAAACTATAAAATAAAACATATGGAATCATGTAGTAACCAAAAAAGTGTTAAACAAAATAATTGTATATTTGAGATTCGTCAAAGTAGCCACCCTTTGCCTTGATGACAGCGTTGCATACTCTTGGCATTCTCTCAACCAGCTTCATGAGGTAGTCACCTGGAATGCATTTCAATTAACAGGTTCGCCTTGTTAAAAGTTAATTTTAGGAATTTATTTTCATTCTTAATGCATTTGAGCCAATCAGTTGTGTTGTGACAAGGTAGAGGTGGTATTTTGACGATAGCCCTATTTGGTAAAAGACCAAGTCCATATTATGGCAAGAAAAGCTCAAAAAAGCAAAGAGAAATTACAGTCCATCATTACTTTAAGACATGAACATCATTCAACCAGAAAATGTCAAGAACTTTGAAAGTTTCTTCAAGTGCAGTCGCAAAAACCATCAAGCGCTATGATGATACTGGCTCTCATGTGGACCGCCACAGGAAAGGAAAACCCAGAGTCACCTCTGCTGCAGAGGGAAAGTTCATTAGATTTAACTTCACATCAGATTGCAGCCCAAATAAATGCTTCTCAGAGTTCAAGTAACAGACACATCTCAACATCAACTGTTCAGGGAAAACTGCGTGAATCTTGCCTTCATGGTCGAATTGCTGCAAAGACACCACTACTAAAGGACACCAATAAGAAGATTGATTGGGCCAAGAAACACGAGCAATGGACATCAGACCGGTGGAAATCTGTCCTTTGGTCTGATGAACGGATGATCTCTGCATGTGTGGTTCCCACCGTGAAGCATGGAGGAGGAGGTGTGATGGTGAAGGGGGTACTTTGCTGGTGACACTGTCAGTTATTTATTTAGAATTCAAGGTACAATTAACTTGTTATGGATAGGGGGCAGTATTTTCATGGCCGGATAAAAAACGTATCCGAGTAATCTGATTATTACTTCTGCCCAGAAACTAGAATATGCATATAATTATTAGCTTTGGATAGAAAACACTCCAAAGTTTCTAAAACTGTTTGAATGGTGTCTGTGAGTATAACAGAACTCATTTGGCAGGCCAAAACCTGAGAAGATTCCAAACAGGAAGCGCCCTCTCTGACCATTTCTTGGCCTTCTTTGTCATCTCTATCCAAAACAGGGGATCTCTGGCATAACATGACATTTTCTAACGCTCCCATAGGCTCTCAGAAGGCGCCAGAACGTTGAATGATGACTTTGCAGGCCATGGCTGAAAAACAGTAGCGCATTTGGTAAGTGGTCGATCTGAGAACAATGAGACTGGTGCACGCGTGCACGAGACGACTCCATGTTTACATTTTCAGTCTTTGAACGAAAACAACGACTCCCGGTCGGAATATTATCGCTTTTTTACGAGAAAAATCGCATAAAAATAGATTTTAAACAGCGTTTGACATGCTTCGAAGCACGGTAATGAAATATTTTGACATTTTTTGTCACGAAACGCGCCGGGCGCGTCACCCTTCGTTACCCTTCGGATAGTGTCTTGAACGCACAACAAAACGCCGCTATTTGGACATAACTATGGATTATTTGGAACCAAACCAACATTTGTTATTGAAGTAGAAGTCCTGGGAGTGCATTCTGACAAAGAACAGCAAAGGTAATCCAGGTAATAAAGGTAATTTTCTTATAGTAAATCTGAGTTTGGTGAGTACCAAACTTGGTGGGTGTCAAAATAGCTAGCCATGATGGCCAGGCTATCTACTCAGAATATTGCAAAATGTGTTTTCACCGAAAAGCTATTTTAAAATCGGACACCGCGATTGCATAAAGGAGTTCTGTATCTATAATTCTTAAAATAATTGTTATGTTTTTTGTGAACGTTTATCGTGAGTAATTTAGTAAATTCACCGGAAGTGTTCGGTGGGAATGCTAGTTCTGAACATCACATGCTAATGTAAAAAGCTGGTTTTTGATATAAATATGAACTTGATTGAACAAAACATGCATGTATTGTATAACATAATGTCCTAGGAGTGTCATCTGATGAAGATCATCAAAGGTTAGTGCTGCATTTAGCTGTGGTTTTGTTTTTTGTGACATTATATGCTAGCTTGAAAAATGGGTGTCTGATTATTTCTGGCTGGGTACTCTGCTGACATAATCTAATGTTTTTCTGACATAATCTAATGTTTTGCTTTCGCTGTAAAGCCTTTTTGAAATCGGACAGTGTGGATAGATAAAGGAGAGTCTTGTCTTTAAAATGGTGTAAAATAGTCATATGTTTGAAAAATTGAAGTTTTCGGATTTTCGAGGAGTTTGTATTTCGCGCCACGCCTATCATTGGATATTGGAGCAGGTGTTCCGCTAGCGGAACGTCTAGAGCATGGCTACCACAGCATTCTGCAGTGATACACCATCCCATCTGTTTTGCGCTTAGTGGGACTATCATTTGTCTTTAAACAGGACAATGACCCAAAGGGCTATTTGACCAAGAAGGAGAGTGATGGAGTGACCTGGCCTCCACAATCACCTGACCTCAACCCAATTGAGATGGTTTGGGATGAGTTGGACCGCAGAGTGAAGGACAAGCAGCCAACAAGTACTCAGCACATGTGGGAACTACTTCAAGACTGATGGAAAGGTATTCCTCATGAAGCTGATTGAGAGAATGCCAAGTATGCAAAACTGTCATCAAGGCAAAAGGTGGCTACTTTGACGAATCTCATATGTAAAATATATTTTGTTCAACACTTTTTTGGTTACTACATGATTCCATATGTGTTATTTCATAGTTTTTATGTCTTCACTATTATTCTTCAATGTAGAAAATAGTAAAAAATTAAGAAAAAACATTGAATGAGTCGGTGAGTCAAAACTTTTGACTGGTAGTGTATATCTGGAGAGATCCATGATTCCGTGAAACAGAGTATGTTACAGTCCCTGATATCTCTCTTGAAAGAGATCCTCGTCTGCTTTCTTGTCCAGGGACTGAACATTAGCATTAATATACTCAGGAAGTGGTGGATGGTGTGCCCGCCTCCTGATTCTAACTAGAAGTCCACTCCCAATACCGCTTCTCCGCCGCCAGTGTCTTGGAGCAGACTCTGGGATAAGTTCAATTGCCCTGGGGGGGTATGAACAATGGATCCAATTTGTGAAAGTCGTATTTCTGGTCGTTCTCTCTACTATTATTCTGACATTTCACATTCTTAAAATAAAGTGGTGATCCTAACTGACCTAAGACAGGTAATTTTTACAAGGATTAAATGTCAGGAATTGTGAAAAACGGAGTTTAAATGTATTCGGCTAAGGTGTATGTAAACTTCTGACTTCAACTGTAGCTGTGCGTCCCGGACTGAAATTCCTCCCATGTCTCTGACCCTACAGAAAAACCACTATTTCACATCGATCGTTATGTATTTATCTTCTAAATATTCATACACCTGTGATCACTGTAACAGTTTTGACTTGAGGTTATTGTTTGTTAGGTATGCCAGGTAGGGTATAGATTTTTCCTTTTTTGTTTGAGATGGAATGAGTCCCGTCTGGTCCGTCAAGTCTACACCAATACAAAGGAATCATGGAAATTAACTTCTGTGTTCTTTTTGGTTGTGTTACTAAAATAAATGATGACACACATAATAATGTACCAAACAATGATCTCTGGTTCTTCAAGAAAAGTCCTGTACCTCAGGTCTAAAAAGAACCAGTAAATGAATTCAGTGAACCCAAGTGACCTCAGTCATGCAATTGCCCTTCCATAAAGTGATGCTTAAAACCCTAAAACCGGTCTCATTCATACAATCAGAACTAATGAACTCCCGTTCCAGATACAATAAAGAATATCAGAAATCTCAGTAGTCTTACTACAACTGAACACATAAAACCAACACGGTATAAATCAAACACAAATGAAATGCCATATGTGACTCACCACCTGGATACGGTCTTATGTAGCAAAAATGTGAAATGGTGTTTTTTACATTGGATAAAAGTAGAGACTCAGAGCTAGATAAATGGTATATCAGACACTACAGTTGAGGAACAATGGGAAAGTAATTCTGCTTTTAATGTTGATCAACTTGTAAACTCACTTTCGAGAAAATGGCCTTTGAATGTTTTGGTATCTAGTGAAGAGCTCTTCTTTGTCTACACCCATTCAGCATTGTTCACACCCTCTTAAGCTTTAGCTCCACCCATCTCGGAGTGCACACTTGACGCTCTGGACGATAATTTTTTTACCTAACATGAAAACAGCCTAAGCAGCTCTGCTGGCAACAATTTCATTATGCTTTTTTGCAAATGTTTACTGACACCGGCCATATTCAACAGGTGTTGTACACATGCCACATAACATTAGATAACAAGCCAGCCAGCTAACGCTAGCTAGTTAAACAACAATGAACAAAGTGCCAACACTGCCTAACATTAGACTCTAACTAGAAAAGCAAACAGCTCTGGGAAACGAAAAATAACGTCTGCTAGGGAGCCAGCCAGCTAACGTTAGCTAGCTAGCTAAGAGTACACTTTAGCTTAAGACATATAGCTAGCTAGCGAGGTAAACAATGAACCTAGCTAGGTAAACAATGTTTAAGATCACACACGTCACGTAACGTTAGCTAACGAGCCAGCCAGCTAACGTTAGCTAGTTAAACAACAATGAACAAAGTGACAGCAATGCCACAGTGCTGGGAGCTAACCAACCAGGTCCAATGTAGCTAACAGTACACTTTAGCTTGAAATGAAACCACTTTCTGTCAAAATTAGAAATGTGTAATATATTAAAATGTAGCTCGCTAACGCTAGACTATATTACCTGCATACATCAACATGCATAATGGACGCATCTCCCTGTCAGGAATGTCATACCATGGTTGTTCTTAGTTTGAAGATGTAATCCGGAGACAGGTGTTTTCTCCATCTCTTTAGCTGTCACACTCTAATTCCACTGATTTCAAAACTTGATCCTCCAGAAAATGGAAAACAACACTTATGCAGCTCCACTACACGATACAATTTTTTTTAAAGTCCGTGTTCGACAGGATTATCAACACAGACTGACGAGCTCAAATAGACAGACACCTTCAATATGGCAGACCAATCTGAACTCCTCTCTCAGCATGTCCAGCCCACTCATTATCTCAGCCAATCATAGCTAGTGGGAAGGTTGCTAACTTTTTCTGTGCTTAACCAACAAGGCTCGTAATTTAACAATTATATTCGTATTTACAGATGGAATACAAGTTTGTTATTAAGGCACATGAAAGTTCACATGTTCGAGAAGGCATTTCAGCCAAAAAATGTATTTTGCAAAAAAAAATCGTTCAAATAGCTCTACTGTGAAGTCGTGACTTGCGACATACGCCTAGTTTCCTGAACCGGGTCACATATGCAAAACAAGTTGTAGTGAGCCGGTCAGTCAGACATTCCAATCCGTCAACAGATCTCCAGCGGAGAAAGTCCAAGCAGAACAACGGAGACCAACGTAGACCGGAAGTCCCACAAAATACATACAGTAAGTAGATCTGATACTGGTTGAACCTGCGACACGGCTACAGTACACACTTTTAAAACACAACAAAAACAAACTGGATATGAACAAGCATCCAAGCTGAGAGTTGAACACTTCATCTCTCCCATCACTGTCACAACCCACTTTTGCTCAGCCATTTAATAGGGTATTAAAGGGGACATTCCCCGTTGGCAGGAGAAGAACTGAGACGGTTCATCACAACAAGCACAGGGGTGTATAGCTAATAGCTTTCTCTGTGTCTGTGACCACATACAGGGCAGTATAGTTAAAGTACACGTATTCTTCCCCAGAAAACTCTTTCTATACTGTAGATACCTGGAGTCTGTTTCTATACTGTAGATACCTGGAGTCTGTTTCTATACTGTAGATACCTGGAGGTTCTGTTTCTGTACTGTAGATACCTGGAGGTTCTGTTTCTGTACTGTAGATACCTGGAGGTTCTGTTTCTGTACTGTAGATACCTGGAGGTTCTGTTTCTATACTGTAGATACCTGGAGTCTGTTTCTATACTGTAGATACCTGGAGTCTGTTTCTGTACTGTAGATACCTGGAGTCTGTTTCTGTACTGTAGATACCTGGAGTCTGTTTCTGTACTGTAGATACCTGGAGGTTCTGTTTCTGTACTGTAGATACCTGGAGGTTCTGTTTCTATACTGTAGATACCTGGAGGTTCTGTTTCTGTACTGTAGATACCTGGAGTCTGTTTCTGTACTGTAGATACCTGGAGTCTGTTTCTGTACTGTAGATACCTGGAGTCTGTTTCTATACTGTAGATACCTGGAGTCTGTTTCTATACTGTAGATACCTGGAGTCTGTTTCTATACTGTAGATACCTGGAGGTTCTGTTTCTGTACTGTAGATACCTGGAGGTTCTGTTTCTGTACTGTAGATACCTGGAGTCTGTTTCTGTACTGTAGATACCTGGAGTCTGTTTCTGTACTGTAGATACCTGGAGTCTGTTTCTGACTCCTGCTTGTCGAACATTTCATTCCAAAATAATTGGCATTAATATAGAGTTGGTCCCCCCTTTCCAACATTTAGTGGAAAGCCTTCCCAGAAGAGTAGAGGTTGTTGTAGCAACAAAGGGGGGACCAACTCCATATTAATTCCAGTGACTTTCGAATGAGATCGACGAGCCGGTGTCCACATACTTCTGGTTATGTAGTGTAGAATTTTAGAATAGATTCTACGCAATATTGATCTGGTCTGTCAAGGAGCATTTCTTTAAGTCAGGCCAAGATTGTCTGAGACGCAAATTCTGAAGCTTCATAGTCATCTCACGTCACCGTGGAAACGACACGCAAGCAGTCATCTCACGTCACCGTGGAAACGACGCGCAAGCAGTCATCTCACGTCACCGTGGAAACAATGCGCAAATAGTCATCTCACGTCACCGTGGAAACGACCGCAAATAGTCATCTCACGTCACCGTGGAAACGACGTGCAAATAGTCATCTCACGTCACCGTGGAAACGACGCGCCGTAGTCATCTCACCAGAGCACAACCTGCAGATAAAGAAGACTGAACGACTAAGCCAGACGTCACCACTTCCTCCCGCTCCGGCTCACACCAAGACTAGAACCTGGGTCCTCCGCCACGCAAACACACCTGACCCTCTTCCTGAATTGTTGTTAGCCATTCGCGCCACCAAATACAGTGAGGGAAAAAAGTATTTGATCCCCTGCTGATTTTGTACGTTTGCCCACTGACAAAGAAAGGATCAGTCTATAATTTTAATGGTAGTTTTATTTGAACAGTGAGAGACAGAATAACGACAAAAAAATCCAGAAAAACGCATGTCAAAAATGTTATAAAATGATTTATACTTAACAGTAATTAACCCACTGAGAAAAAAACTGGTTGAATCAACATTGTTTCCACCTCATTTCAACCCAAAATATCTATGTGATGACATTGAATCAATGTGGAAAACTAACTGGATTTGCAAAAAGTCCTCAACTTAATAACAAATGTTCTTATTTTTTTGTCACCCAACTTTATGAACCTAAATGTTTTGTTGATTTCACATTTAATTCAGGTTAGTTGACAACTCAACCAAATGTCAACCAAAACTAGACATTGAACTGACGTCTGTTGGCCAGTGGGAAGGCCGTATTAAAGAACACGAAAGACTTCCACAATCTACTCTTTGATAGTGTACACAGCTGCTAATTCAGGATATCACCTAATTTCCCTGATGGAAACAAAGTGATTCCTTAGATTAGCATTAGATCTAACCACTGGTGTTAGTTACTCTTTCGCTAACAAGCTGTATGGAGATAAATAGCACTCTGGCTGGTGATTGTGTGTGTGTGTGTGTGTGTGTGTGTGTGTGTGTGTGTGTGTGTGCTGTGTGTGTGTGTGTGTGTGTGTGTGTGTGTGTGTGTGTGTGTGTGTGTGTGTGTGTGTGTTCCCTGCCTGGTGTTGGAGGTAAAACAGTCACAGGAATAAGAGAAGTTGTTTCTAAGACACCGTCGCCATGGAAACTACGCAAACACACAGCGGCAACGAGCGGCAACGAGCAACATTCTCTTTCCAAGAGTCCTCTTTGAAACATGACGGTCGAGGTAGGATGGAATTCACAAAGGGCATCGCTAGGAAGAAAACATAAAACGACTTTCGAATAAGTATTCATATACTTTTCCATCGTTAATGTCTCTCACAGGCCGGCAACACTCTCGAGTTGCAGTGGGGAAGACAAAAGGCAGCGCACACCTCTCTAACCCAGCCAGCCCCTGCCCGGCATGTCAGTGTTAAAGGCTGGAGAGGAGAGTAGAAGAGAGGAGAGGAGAATAGAGGAGAGAAGAACGATGAGAGGAGAGGAGAATGATGAGAGGAGAGGAGAATGATGAGAGGAGAATGATGAGAGGAGAGAAGAGGAGAATGATGAGGAGAGGAGAATGATGAGAGGGGAGGAGAGGAGAATGATGAGAGGGGAGGAGAATGATGAGAGGGGAGGAGAGGAGAATGATGAGAGGAGAGGAGAATGATGAGAGGAGAGAAGAACGATGAGAGGGGAGGAGAACGATGAGAGGGGAGGAGAACGATGAGAGGAGAGGAGAATGATGAGAGGGGAGGAGAAGGATGAGAGGGGAGGAGAATGATGAGAGTAGAGGAGAATGATGAGGAGAGGAGAATGATGAGAGGAGAGGAGAATGATGAGAGGGGAGGAGAATGATGAGAGGGGAGGAGAGGAGAATGATGAGAGGAGAGGAGAAGGATGAGAGGGGAGGAGAATGATGAGAGGGGAGGAGAATGATGAGAGGAGAGGAGAATGATGAGAGGAGAGGAGAATGATGAGAGGAGAGGAGAATGATGAGAGGGGAGGAGAACGATGAGAGGAGAGGAGAATGATGAGAGGAGAGGAGAATGATGAGAGGAGAGGACAATCATGAGAGGGGAGGAACCTGAAGGAACATGGCGTGGTGCTGAATCACAAACATGATTGACCGTGAGCCAAATATAGCAATGCTGCAACGAGTCTGCCAATATACTCTCACACACACACACACACACACACACACACACACACACACACACACACACACACACACACACACACACACACACACACACACACACACACACACACACACACACACACACACACACACACACACACACACACACAGAGAGAGAGAGAAGGATGGGAAGGAAAAGAGAATGATGGGTAGGAAGAGAGAATGATGGTAGGAAGAGAGAATGATGGGTAGGAAAAGAGAATGATGGGTAGGAAGAGAGAATGATGGGTAGGAAGAGAGAATGATGGGTAGGAAGAGAGAATGATGGTAGGAAGAGAGAATGATGGTACATAGAGAGAATGATGGGTAGGAAGAGAGAATGATGGGTAGGAAGAGAGAATGATGGGTAGGAAGAGAGAATGATGGGTAGGAAGAGAGAATGATGGTACATAGAGAGAATGATGGGTAGGAAGGGAGAACGATGGGTAGGAAGAGAGAATGATGGGTAGGAAGAGAGAATGATGGTAGGAAGAGAGAATGATGGTAGGAAGAGAGAATGATGGGTAGGAAAAGAGAATGATGGGTAGGAAAAGAGAATGATGGGTAGGAAGAGAGAATGATGGTAGGAAGAGAGAATGATGGGTAGGAAGAGAGAATGATGGTACATAGAGAGAATGGTGGGTAGGAAGAGAGAATGATGGGTAGGAAAAGAGAATGATGGGTAGGAAGAGAGAATGATGGGTAGGCAGAGAGAATGATGGGTAGGAAGTGAGAATGATGGTACGTAGAGAGAATGATGGGTAGGAAAAGAAAGTCAAAGAGAAAAAGAGGAAGAGAGATGGAGAGAGGGAGAGGGGGATATGGAGAGGGAGAGAGGGAGAGAGAAAGATGGAGATTAGCAATGAAAGGAAGAGAGAGAGAGAGAAAGATGGAGAGATGAAGAGAGGCAGAGAGAGGGAGAGATGGAGAGGGGTGGTATGAATCTGTGCTATCCAGCAGCACGAGTACAGGGCATCAATAAGCTACTCTCAAACATTTTAAACCAGCATCAGCAAATTGAGTAAATCATAGTTCATGTGGGATTCAATGACATTGTGAAGGGCAGCTCAGAAGAGCTGAAGACGGACTTTAAAGAACTGATTGGGTCTCTGCTTGACACCAAAAAAACGCCTCATAATGTCTGGCCCTCTGCCCTCCCTAAATCGTGGCATTGAACAGTTCAACAGACTTTTAGTCCTTCATAACTGGCTACGAGACTATTACAGCTCTATGGGTGTAAAATGTACTGACATTTTTGATACATTCTGGAAACAAAGCTTGTTTTATAAAGAGGATGGGATCCACCCAAATCATGTGAGTTCCTGGATCCTTTCACAGCATTATAAGGCTGCGTTGAGACAATGACTTATCAATGACCCAAGCCCAGCCCAGTTAATCTCTACCATTGTGACGCTAAGTTGTCATAATGCTTCAGCAAATTTACATTATGCCAGGGGAGCTGGAAGACACAATGTAAGTCACCTAATTTATGTCCCTCTAACTGCCCTGAATGCCTCTGCTGATTCCACAGCTATTGTATACTGTAATTATGTGCCTATGAACCAGAGTTATACTGTTAGAACTGAGGCGGTGTGCCCTAGTAGGAAGTCCACTGTGTGCAGCTCAACCTGCACTATCAACTCAAACATAAATAACATGAGCATGTCTACTTCTGCTAAGCTTCTCAGTAAAACAATGAAAACAAGCAAGCATCTCAGAACAGTGCTAGAAATAGCCCATATTAACATATGTAGCCTAAGAAACAAGGTCCATGAAGTCAATAACTTGCTAGTAACAGATGACATTCATATTCTGACTATCTGTGAAACTCACTTAGATAATATCTTTGGTGATACAGTGGTAGCAATATATGGTTTATGAAATTGCTTATTCCTAGTTACTAATAAGCGTGTACCCATTAAGAATAGGACTGTAAAAACTGCGGATTGATGAGGAATTAAAAAATGGTATGGTTGAAAGCAATGAGGCAAAAGGGAATGGCAAATAGGTCTGGCAGCACAGCCGATTGGCAAACGTACTGCAAATTGAGAAATCATGTGACTAAACGGAATAAGAAGAATGAATAAACTGTACTATGAAATAAAGATAAATGATAAAAAAAAAAGAATGATTATAAAAAGCTTTGGAGCACCTTAAATTAAATTTTGGGCAAAAAGGCAAACTCAGCCCGATCATTAATAATTGAATCAGTTGGCTAATTCATCACAAAACCCACTGATATTGCCGACTACTTCAATGATTTTTCATTGGCAAGATTAGCAAATTTAGGGATGACATGCCAGCAACAAACGCTGACACTACACATCCAAGTATAACTGATCAAATTATGAAAGACAAGCACTGTAATTTTGAATCCCATTAAGGGAGTGTGGAAGAGGTAAATAATTATTGTTGTCTATCAATAATGACAAGCCACCGGGGTCTGAGGATAATAGAGGACGATATTGCCACTCCTAATTGAGCCTACTAGAAAGTGTGTGTCCTGAGGCCTGGAGGGAAGCTAAAGTCATTATTCTACATACGAATAGTAAAGCCCCTTTTACTGGCTCAAATAGCCGACCAATCAGCCTGTTACCAACCCTTAGTAAACTTTTTTTAAATTATGTTTGACCAGATACAATGCTATTTTACTCTAAACAAATTGACAACAGACTTTCAGCACGCTTATAGGGAAGGACACTCAACAAGCACGGCACTTACACAAATGACTGATGATTGGCTGAGAGAAATTGATGATAAAAAGATTGTGGGGGCTGTTTTGTTAGACTTCAGTGCGGCTTTTAACATTATTGATCACAGTCTGCTGCTGGAAAAACCCATGTGTTATGGCTTCACACCCCCTGCTATATTGTGGATAAAGAGTTAGCTGTCTAACAGAACACAGACGGTGTTCTTTAATGGAAGCCTCTCCAACATAATCCAGGTAGAATCAGGAATTCCTCAGGGCAGCTTTCGAGAACCCTTACTTTTTTCAATCTTTACTAACGACATGACACTGGCCTTGAGTAAAGCCAGTGTGTCATATGTATGTGGATGCCTCAACACTATACACGTCAGCTACCACAGCGACTGAAATGACTGCAACACTTAACAAAGAGCTGCAGTTAGTTTCAGAGTGGGTGGCAAGGAATATATTAGTCCTAAATATTTCTAAAACTAAAAGCATTGTATTCTTAACAGCACTATCAACAAGGCAGGTCCTAGTTTTGTCGCACCTGGACTACTGTTCAGTTGTGTGGTCAGCTGACACAAGGAAGGACTTGCAATTGGCTCAGAACAGGGAAGCACAACTTGCCCAGAGTGCTAACATTAACATATCAATCTTATATTTTTTATTTAATTTAACCTTAATTTAACTAGGCAAGTCAGTTAAGAACAAATTCTTATTTACAATGACGACCTACCCAGGGCCAAACCCTATCCAGGGCGACGCTGGGCCAATTGTGTGCAGCCCTATGGGACTCCCGATCACGGCCGGTAGTGATACAGCCCGGGATTGAACCAGGTGCGATGCAGCGCCTTAGACCACTGCACCATTCAGGAGTTAAATCTCTCATGGCTCAAAGTGGAGGAGAGATTGACTTCATCACTACTTGTATTTGTGAGAGGTATTGACATGTTGAATGTACCGAGCTGTCTGTTTAAACTACTGGCACACAGCTCAGACACCCATCCATACCCCACAAGACATTCCACCAGAGGTCTCTTCACAGTTCCCAAGTCCAGAACAGACTATGGGAGGCACACAGTACTACATAGAGCCATGACTACATGAAACTCTATTCCAAAGTAAGTAACTGATGCAATCAGTAAAATTTGATTTAAAAAACATATAAAAATATACCTTATGGAACAGAAGGAACTGTGAAGAGATACAAACATTGGCACAGACACATGCAAAACATACGCATTATACATACACATGGATTTAGTAGTGTAGATATGTGGTAGTGGTGGAGTAGGGGCCTGAGGGCACACAGTGTGTTGTGAAATCTGTGAATCTATTGTAATGTTTTAAAATTGTATAAACTGCCTTAATTTTGCTGGACCACAGGAAGAGTAGCTGCTGGTTTGGCAGTAACTAATGGGGATGCATAATAAATACAAATTCAAATACAAATAGTCGATTTAATCTCAGAGCCAATACCAAGGCAGGATAGAAGCATGACATCATAGTCGATTTAATCTCAGAGCCAATACCAAGGCAGGATAGAAGCATGACATCATAGTCGATTTAATCTCAGAGACAATACCAAGGCAGGATAGAAGCATGACATCATAGTCGATTTAATCTCAGAGCCAATACCAAGGCAGGATAGAAGCATGGCTCAGCACTATTCCAAGGCTAACCACCCTATTCCAAGGCTAACCACCCTATTCCAAGGCTAACCACCTAAGGAACAAGATGGTCTCTCTGACAGAGCTCCAGAGTTCCGCCGTGGAGATGGGAGAACCTTCCAGAAGGACAACAATCTCTGCAGCACTCCACCAATCAGGCCTTTATGGTAGAGTGGACAGACGGAAGCCACTCCTCAGTAAAAGGCACATGAAAGCCCACTTGGAGTTTGCTAAAAGGAATCTCAGAACATGAGAAACAAGATTCTCTGGTCTGATGAAACCAAGATTGAACACTTTAGCCTGAATATCAAGCGTCACGTCTGGAGGAAACCTGGCACCATCCCTACGGTGAAGCATGGTGGTGGCAGCAGCAGCATGCTGTAGGGATGTTTTTCAGCAGTAGGGACTGGAGACTAGTCAGGATCAAGGGAAAGATGATCGGAGCAAAGTACAGAGAGATCCTTGATGAAAACCTGCTCCAGAGCACTCAGGACCTCAGACTGGGGCTAAGGTTCACCTTCAGCAGGACAATGACCCTAAGCACACAGCCAAGACTTCAGGAGAGTCTTTGAATGTCCTTGAGTGGCCCAGCCAGAGCCCAGACTTGAACCGAATCTAACATTTCTGAAGAGACCTGAAAATAGCTTAACAGCAACGTTCCCCATCCAACCTGACAGAGCCTGAGAGGATCTGCCGAGACCAATGGGAGAAACTCACAAAATATAGGTGTGCCAAGCTCATAGCGTCATACCCAAGAAGACTCGATGTTGTAATCACTGCCAAAGGTGCATCAACAAAGTACCGAGTAAAGGTCTGAATACTTACGTAAATGTGATATTTCAGTTTTTTTTTAAATTTTTAATACATTTGCAAAATAAATCTGAAAAACTGTATTTGCTTTGTCTTTATGGGGTATCGTGTGTAGATTGATGAGGGGAAAAAAATAATTTAATCAATTTTAGAATAAGGCTACAATGTAACAAAATGTGGAAAAAGGGGCCTGCATACTTTCTGAATACACTGAGTATTACAGTACTGTACATTACAGTAGATTACACAGTTTTCACATTAGGCAATGTACTTACATTAACCAACAAAAATGGACAGAAAATCTACAATTTCCATAATACTGTATCTATCCATTGTGTAATCAAAGGCGTGATCAATGAAGATATCCTCTACAATCATTCAAGCTAAAAAACATTTTTATTTTTCAGACACATTTGCAACATACTTGTAACTGTTTAAAACCTGTTGGGGCTACAGGTTAGCAATGAACCCCGAGTCGGGATTGCTAACAAGGCTGGAAATTCAAAACATCAAAAATCTAATAATTTCAATTTCTCAAACAATCAACTATTTTACACAATTTAAAAGATAAACATCTCCTTAATCTAACCACATTGTTCGATTTTCAAAGAGGCTTTACGGCAAAAGCATAAAGTTAGATTATGTTAGGACAGTACATAGCCACAAAAGTACAAACATCCATTTTCAATTCAAGGTCAGGCGTCACCAAAAGCAGAAACCAGCTAGAATTATGCACTAACCTTTGTCAATCTCCATCAGATGACACTCCTAGGACATTATGTTATACAATACATGCATTTTTTGTTCCATCAAGTTCATATTTATATCCAAAAACAGCATTTTACAGTAGCGTGAAATTCAGATTTTTTTCTTCTCTGAAATGCTTCCGGTGAACATAACAAAATTACTATTTGAAAACATTGGTAAATTATAATATTGTCATTCAAAGAATAATATATTATCATCTCGTAATTGCTACCGAATGGCCAGATCTCAAAATAACTTTACTGGGAAATCACATTTTGCAATAAACGGGGTGCTATGCTAAGAACAATAAGCTATGCTATACAGTTAGCATCATCTAATATCGATAATAACATTGTAAATATCCCCTTACCTTTGATTATCTCCATCAGAAGGCACTGCCAGGAATCCCAGGTCCGGAACAAATGTGGTTTCTTTTGACAAAGTTCATAATTTATGTCCAAATAACACCAAGTAGTTAGCGTTCATTATGCTCCCACAAAACGTGGTGGGGGGTTGTAAAATCACGCCGAAAAGCTAAAAAAACCTAGTAAATAATCTATTTACGTTCGTTCAAACATGTCAAACGTTGTTTAGCATTAATCTTTTGGTCCATTTTTAACGTTAAACATCAGTAATATTTTCACACAACCTATCCTATGTCTAGATAAACAATAATGACAAAGTCACGCTTCTCAGATTTATGCGCAGGCGCAAAAAAATGAAGTGATGACATGTCAACTTCCTTGCATTCTAATTTGCTCTCTGTTTATCATAGACGCTTCAAACAACTTTATAAAGATCGTTGACATCTAGTGGAAGCCGTAGGTGTTGCGAAATGAATCCTTTCTCACTATGGTATCTATAAAACACTGACACTAAATAGTACAGTCACAAATTTTTTTTAAATCTATTTTTCACAGGTTTTTGCCTGCAATATGAGTTTTGTTATACTTACAGACACCATTCAAACTGTTTTAGAAAATTCAGAGTGTTTTCTATCCGAATGTGTTAATAATATGCATATCCTAGCTTCTGAGTTGGTGTAGGAGGCAGTTAAAAATGGGCACATATTTTTTTCAAAATTTCTCAATACTGCCCCCGAGCCCCAACAGGTTTTAATCAAATGTAAGAAATTAAATAAAACAAATGAAATTCATGAAAGTAAACAATACTGTTTAGCATTAATTTGTATCAAGCCTGTCTTGAGCATTTGGCCATGAATTCTCATCCACATCACAGTGAAAGTCCTCATTGTTCATGGAATTCGGGAAAAACCTTTTGGCATTGGCGAAGCCAAGCTTGACATTCATTAGTTCTGCATTGATATCGTTGGATACCTTATTCATGGCCAGAAGGAGAGTGGCACCCTTATGTGGATGACTATCATACACCTTCCACCTCCACGCTGAAAAAAATGCATCAACAGGGTTGAGGAAAGGAGAGTATGGAGGCAGGTATAGGGTCAGGAATCGGGGATTGGTCCGAAACCTGAGCCACCTCCGCATGGTAGAACCTGACATTGTCCCACTCATAGGTGACCATTTTTATTGAGAAACACAAGGAGGCATTGTAAGATCCAAGTAATGGCCTGCGTCCTACCACACCATCTTCAGACATAGCTGTGCACATGGAGATGTTTCCCGCCATGTTGTCCAGGAACTTGGATGGTCGTTCATTGGTCGACGAGGTTCTGCCCATGACTCCGATTTTTGGCCAGCTTGAAGCCCGCTTCCTCAACACAGATATACTTGTGACAAAGCAGCATCAAACACCATCACCCTCTAAAAATATATTTTGATTAGTTATTTTAACAGTATAGTTCCAGTATGATATTGTGAAGTAACATGTGCATTAATAGTAACAGTAATACAGTATATAGTGCTGTACCTGAACATACTCGGCCTAAAGTTGTTACACCCGGTCGTTGCTTCTCTCAAAAAGGCACCAGGTAACTGTGTTTCATTACCTCTTCACAAGGCACCAGGTAACTGTGTTTCATTACCTCTTCAAAAGGCACCAGGTAACTGTGTTTCATTACCTCTTCACAAGGCACCAGGTAACTGTGTTTCATTACCTCTTCAAAAGGCACCAGGTAACTGTGTTTCATTACCTCTTCAAAAGGCACCAGGTAACTGTGTTTCATTACCTCTTCACAAGGCACCAGGTAACTGTGTTTCATTACCTCTTCACAAGGCACCAGGTAACTGTGTTTCATTACCTCTTCACAAGGCACCAGGTAACTGTGTTTCATTACCTCTTCAAAAGGCAGGGAGATTGTTGGTAGGCTGATGAATGCCACATTGGCAAAGGGTGTCATCCTTCTCCTCAATGGCCTGCTTTATTTCACACAGCCGTAGGTCATTCCCTGGCCCTCACCATTTCCTCCACTGCTGGTCAGTAGGTCATTCCCTGTCCCTCACCATTTCCTCCACTGTCCACTCCCATTCCCACTTTTCTGATGGGCAGTTGGATTAAGTGATGGTCAAATGTATTTAAACAAATGAGAAGAGAATCATATGAAAAGTATTGCGACCATTGCATTGTGAAAGGCAATTACTTTATATGAAAGGTATTTCTAGATGAAACAATGATTAGGTTTGGTCAAAAAGTTACTGTGTGATTTTGTGTTTGTACTTAGTCAACTGAACGTGCTTACATTTAAAAATAAAAATAAAAAACCGGCCTTTTTGATGATCTGTTTTGAGTTTTCAACTAAGAGTTGTGAAATTTTACCACATACTTGTGAAAATAGTACCAAAGTGACAAAAACAAAACGTCATTTCCATCATAATTTAATGTGACCAATCCCATCAATTTCATGCAGAAGTGATCTCTCAGAAGAAGTGAAATTCGTCCCTAAGAAGAAAATAATATAAAACACAACCGTCCCAAATGGTTCCCTTTTCTCTATGGTCTCTGGTCAAAAGTAGTGCACTATATAGGGAATAGTGCGCCCTTTGGAACACAGTCCATCCATATTCATAGGAAATGTTAGCATTTCTCTTCCTGCCTGAGGTGTGCTTATAAGTTCTTCCCTAGATAAGACACCTCTATCTTTCCCTGATGCTTATTAAGTGCCAGATCTCTTTTAATAAACGTGACATCACCCCCACTATCACACCTCTCATCTAAATGATCTCATTGATACATAACCTGGTATAATCTTTATGATTGTTATCACATTGATAACATAACCTGGAATGATCTTTATGATGGTTATGATAATTATCTCATTGATACATAACCTGGTATAATCTTTATGACCGAAAATAACTTCAAGACATCAGGACTGCGATTACTCACCCACTGACTAGCATAATCCTTTTTCTTCTTTCACGACTCTGACGAGCCCGAGGCGGAGGATATACGGCTCCCTCGGGAACATGCCCCGAGCCCGGTGATCTACGTGAAGAGGAGGCAGGGAAAGGGAGGCCGGAGGGCGGGCTGCCTCCTGAGGAGTAGGAGGCGATCGACTAAACCCCCACTCCCCTCAATTCCGCTCGCAAACATGCAATCTTTGGACAATAAAATCAACAAGTTATTGGGAAGATTAAACTACCAACTGGGACATTTAAAAACTGTAATATCTTATGCTTCACGGAGTCGTGGCTGAACGACGACACTATGAACATACAGCTGGCTGGTTATACGATGTACCGGCAGGATAGAACAGCAGAGTCTGGTAAGACAAGGGGCGGCGGTCTATGTATTTTTGTAAACAACAGCTGGTGTACGATATCTAAGGAAGTCTCGAGCTATTGCTCGCCTGAGGTAGAGTTTCTCATGATAAGCTGCAGACCACATTACCTACCGAGAGAGTTTTCATCTAAATTCTTTGTAGCTGTTTACATACCACCACAGTCAGAGGTTGGCACTAAGACAGCATTGAATGAGCTGTATTCCGCCATAACCAAACAAGAAAACGCTCACCCAGAGGCGGCGCTCCAAGTAGCCAGGGACTTTAATGCAGGGAAACTTAAATCAGTTTTACCTAATTTCTATCAACATTTTAAATGTGCAACCAGAAGGAAAATAACTCTGGCCCACCTGTACTCCACACACAGTGATGCATACAAAGCCCTCCCTCACCCTCTATTTGGCAAATCTGACCATAATTCTGTCCTCTTGATTCCTGCTTACAAGCTCAAATTCAAGCAGGAAACACCAGTGACTCGGTCAATAAAAAAGTGGTCAGACGAAGCAGATGCTAAGCTACAGGACTGTTATGCTGCACAGACTGGAACATGTTCCGGGATTCTTCCGATGGCATTGAGGAGTACACCACATCAGTCATTGGCTTCATCAATAAGTGCATTGATGACATCGTCCTCACAGTGACCGTATGTACATACTCCAACCAGAAACCATGGATTACAGGCAGCATCGGCACTGAGCTAAAGGCTAGAGCTACCAGATGAGCTAAACCACTTCTATGCTCGCTTCGAGGCAAAATAACACTGAAACTTGCATGAGAGCACCAGCTGTACTAGAAGACTGTGTGATCACGCGCTCGGCAGTTGATGTGAGTAAGACCTTTAGACAGATCAACATTCACAAGGCCGCAGGGCCAGACGGATTACCAGAATGTGTACTGCGAGCATGCGCTGACCAACTAGCAACTGTCTTCACTGACATTTTCAACCTCTCCCTGTCCGAGTCTGTAATACCAACATGTTTCAGCAGACCACCATAGCCCCTGTGCCCAAGAACACTAAAGTAACATGCCTAAATGACTACCGACCCGTAGCACTCACATCTGTAGCCATGAAATGCTTTGAAAGGCTGGTCATGGCTCACATCAACATCATCATCCCAGAAACCCACTCCAATTTGTATACCGCCCCAACAGATCCACAGATGATGCAGTCTCTGTTGCACTCCACACTGCCCTTTCCCACCTGGACAAAAGGAACACCTATGTGAGAATGCTATTCATTGACTACAGCTCAGCGTTCAACACCATAGTGCCCTCAAAGCTCATCAATAAGCTAAGGACCCTGGGACTAAACACCTCCCTCTGCAACTGGATCCTGGACATCCTGACGGGCCGCCCCCAGGGGGTAAGGGTAGGTAACAACTCATCTGCCACGCTGATCCTCAACACGGGGGCCCCTCAGGGGTGCGTGCTCAGCCCACCTCCTGTACTCCCTGTTTACTCCTGACTGCACGGCCAGGCACGACTCGAACACCATTATTAAATTTGCCGATGACACAATAGTGGTAGGCCTGATCACTGACAACACCGAGACAGCCTATAGGGAGGAGGTCAGAGACCTGGCTGTGTGGTGCCAGGACAACAACCTCTCCCACAGTGTGATCAAGACAAAGATGATTGTGGACTACAGGAAAAAGAGGACCGAGCACGCCCCCGTTCTCATCGACGGGGCTGCAGTGGAGCAGGTTGAGAGCTTCAAGTTCCTTGGTGTCCACATCACCAACAAACTAACATGGTCCAAGCACACCATGGCAGTCAAGAAGCGGGCACAACAAAACCTATTCCCCCTCAGGAGACTGAAAAGATTTGGCATGGGTTCTCAGATCCTAAAAAGGTTCTACAGCTGCGCCATTGAGAGCATCCTGACTGGTTGCATCACTGCCTGGTATGGCAACTGCTCGGCCTCCGACCGCAAGGCACTTCAGAGGGTAGTGCGAACGGCCCAGTACATCACTGGGGCCAAGCTTCCTGCCATCCAGGACCTCTATACCAGGCGGTGTCAGAGGATGGCCCTAAAAATTGTCAAAGACTCCAGCCACCCAAGTCATAGACTGTTCTCTCTGCTACCGTACGGCAAGCAGTTCCGGAGAGCCGGGTCTAGGTCCAAGAGGCTTCTTAACAGCTTCTAACCCCAAGCCACAAGACTCCTGAATATCTAATCAAATGGCTACCTAGACTATTCACATTGCCCCCCCTCCCCTCTCCACACCATTGCTACTCTCTGTTGTCATCTATGTATAGTCACTTTAATAACTCTACCTACATGTACATACTACCTCAACTAACCGGTGCACATTGACTGTACCGGCACCCCCTGTATATATTGTTATTTTTTACTGCTATTTGTTAATTTTATCTTTTATTCTTATTTTATTTAATTTTATTTATACGGGTTTTTCTCGTTGAGATAACATCTCTTTTCCAAGAGAGACCTGGTCCAATAGCAGCAGGGGGAACAACATTTCAGGCAAAACAACTTACATACACTAACACAACATTAAACACAACTATAAACACACATACACTAACACAACATTAAACACAACTATAAACACATACAGTACAACAAAAACATACACTAACACAACATTAAACACAACTATAAACACACATACAGTACAACAAAAACATTTTACGTTAAAAAACACAAAAGTCTTGACTAAAAACAGCTGTCCTAAAGACAATTACACTCTTCTATGATATATACATTGATCAAGTGTTTAAACTCCACCAACGAAACTAAATCATCACATTTTTAAATGTTCAGGAGAGAATTCCGGGACCACGGTGCTGAGTAACTAAAACTATTTCTACCATGACCTGTTCTAATTCTTGGTACTGTTAGAAGCAAATGAAAATGGGACCGTAACTGATATTTATTTACCAACCTGACTAAAAAAGAACAGAGATAAAATTACATTTTACCCAATATGGCCTTTTAAAATCAGTGTATACCAGTGTTTAAGCCTACGCAAGGTCAATGACGGCCAGCCAACAGCGCTGTAGAGATCACAATGATGTGTTAGACATTTCTGATTTGTAATGAACCTGAGGGCTGCATGATACACTGAATCAAGTGCTCTCAGGGAAGTGCTTGAGGCCTGCATATATATAACATCACTAAAATCTAAAACCACCAGTAATGTACATCGTACCAGCTCCTTCCTGGCCTCAAAAGAAAAACAAGCCTTATGCCGGTAATAAAAACCTATTTTCAGCTTGAGCTTCCTTATCAAGTTCTCTTCATGCACAGTGAAGCTCAGCTTATCATCAACCCACACACATAAATATTTGTACACTTTAACTTGCTCTATAGTATTTCCAGCCAATGTAGCAATGACATGATTAGTAACATGCCTGGCATTTGAAAATACCATGCATTTTGTTTTACCCGAATTTAGAACCAGCTTTAAAATCATACAGATTCTGTTGTATGATGTTAAATGCTCTTTGGACATTTTCAAAAGCTAAAGATAAACTACTACCACTTGAATAAAGAACAGTATCATCTGCATAAAAATGAACATCCGCTGTTTCAATTAAGATCCCCAATGTTGTTGATATACAAAATGAACAACAGTGGGCCTAAAATAGAACCTTGCGGAACACCTGAGCACACCTCTATGGACTCAGATTTACAACCATCCGCCATTTACACATTGTGTACGATTTGATAGGTAATTTATAAACCAATCTAGAGCATGACCAGTAATTCCACAACATGTTAACTTTTGCACTAACACCAGCATGGTCCACGGTGTCAAAAGGCTTTCGACAAATCAATAAAGACAGACGCAAAATGTAACCTCTTATTAAGAGCACAGTGGATGTCATTTAAAACCTTCAATGTTGCTGAAACAGTGCTGTGGCCAGACCTAAAACCTGATTGCATTCCATTTAAGATGTTGTTTTCTTGGAAGTAGGCCTTTAGCTGCCTACTAACTAAGGACTCCAGTACCTTAGACAAGTACAGACAATTTTGAAAATGGGTCGATAGTTGTCAAGTAGCATTTCACTGTGAGGTCTACTACAACTGTTGTATTCAGCATTTCACTGCAAGGTCTACACCTGTTCTATACGGCGCATGTGACTAATAACGGTTGATTTGATTTATGATGGTTATGATGATTATCTCATTGATACATAATCTAGTATAATATTTCTATAATGGTTCTGATAATTACCACATGATACATAATCTAGTATAATATTTCTATAATGGTTCTGATAATTACCACATGATACATAAATCCAGTATAATCTTTATGATGGTTATGATGAAGATGGCAGATGTCTTTTAAAGACACTGTGAGCCACAGTATCACATGACATATTCAATCAACTTTATTGTTCCCAAGGTGTCATTTCTTTCTTTCAGGATCAGAATAAATACACATTGTAATATGTACAACAAGTATTGTGACACAGGTGTTGTCCCAAGGTGTTTCAGGTTATTCTAAGCCGTGTGTCCTAGGTGTGTCTGTAATGGTGCTGGACCATGCCATACCACCACCCTTAATCAGGCAGGCAGGCAGGCAGACAGACAGACAGACAGACAGACAGACAGACAGACAGACAGACAGACAGACAGACAGACAGACAGACAGACAGACAGACAGACAGACAGACAGACAGGCAGACAGACAGACAGACAGGCAGACAGGCAGACAGGCAGACAGACAGACAGACAGACAGACAGACAGGCAGGCAGGCAGGCAGGCAGGCAGGCAGGCAGACAGACAGACAGACAGGCAGGCAGGCAGGCAGGCAGGCAGGCAGACAGACAGGCAGGCAGACAGGCAGGAAAGTCCTCTCCTTATCTGATTATAAATGAGGGGTAAAGAGGATTTAGGACCTGGCTGCCTAAATGCCAAGGCTGTGCCCGGTGGAAAATATTATGTAACCTCTGTAGGGACGAAGACAGGACTGTCTGCAGGAGGGGAGAAGCGGTGCCATACTTAAACCTGACTGTCTGGTGTAGTGTACTGCAGGAGGGAGGATTGTGTACTGCAGGAGGGTAGATAGTGTACTGCAGGAGGGTAGATAGTGTACTGCAGGAGGGGAGATAGTGTACTGCAGGAGGGAGGATTGTGTACTGCAGGAGGGTAGATAGTGTACTGCAGGAGGGTAGATAGTGTACTGCAGGAGGGGAGATAGTGTACTGCAGGAGGGTAAATAGTGTACTGCAGGAGGGTAGATAGTGTACTGCAGGAGGGTAGATAGTATACTGCAGGAGGGTAGATAGTGTACTGCAGGAGGGTAGATAGCGTACTGCAGGAGGGTAAATAGTGTACTGCAGGAGGTTCTAAAAAAGCTAACCTGCCATTATAAAGGGAATAGGGAGTCATTTGGTACACAGACAAGGTATGCTCTACCTAAATGAAAAGCAGACTAGAGGATGTAGTGGAATACAGGACAAAGGTCTATTACCAGACTAGAGGACGTAGTGGAATACAGGACAAAGGTCTATTACCAGACTAGAGGACGTAGTGGAATACAGGACAAAGGTCTATTACCAGACTAGAGGACGTAGTGGAATACAGGACAAAGGTCTATTAGATGTCAATTGTCTCCAGAAATGTACGAGCGTTTCAATGCAATATAAGTCCATAAGAGTCCTTAAGGTTGGATATACTGTAGATGAAGACGTGGTAGCCAATAGGACTGGATACAGGTGGATAAGAGACGGAAATGCCATTCAACAAGGTGAGTTACAATACTCAATAGGTAGGAGAATGAATTACAGTAGATTTACAGTAGAATTACAGTAGATTAAATATATCATAAGGGGACTGAGTGAATACCTGGACAAGATTTACAGTATGTTAAATAGACCATAAGGTGATAAAACATCTTTAGGCTTTTCACAAAATAAACAAAAGTGAAGTAGCTGAAGAATGAATTTGTCCAACTAGCTGAAAGGGTTCTCAGAAATGCTGATGCCTATCGATCCAGTCCTGTAAGGACGTACAACAACTCATGCAGAGATGAAAGCCAGGTAATGAAAAGAGGGGAGCACCTGGTACTCTATGCCAGACTCACACACACACAGAGAGAGAGAGAGAGAGAGAGAGAGAGAGAGTGAGAGAGAGAGAGAGAGAGAGAGAGAGAGAGAGAGAGAGAGAGAGAGAGAGAGAGAGAGAGAGAGAGAGAGACAGACAGAGATAGAGACAGAGAGAGAGACAGAGAGAGAGAGACAGAGAGAGAGAGAGACAGAGAGAGAGAGACAGAGAGAGAGAGAGTGAGAGAGAGCCTTTGACTTGCTGACTGAAGACTTCTATCTCAAAACTGCAGTGTTACACACTGGACCACACACAAACACACAGTCCCAGAGCAATACACACACACACACACACACACACACACACACACACACACACACACACACACACACACACACACACACACACACACACACACACACACACACACTTCATCATTGTAAGAGGCTGTACACTCTTTCAGACTAAAAGCAAACAATAAAGTCTACCTTCAAAGGGTAAACATTCTGTAGTTTTTTGAGCAATCATGCTGCGTGCCTTGATTTGAACCTTTATTTAAAGCTTTAACATCAAGCTGTTCTCTTTTCATTTGATGTCAGACGGTCCAGAACAATCACATGTTTTGATGTCAGACGGTCCAGAACAATCACATGTTTTGATGTCAGACGGTCCAGTACAATCACATGTTTTGATGTCAGATGGTCCAGAACAATCACATGTTTTGATGTCAGACGGTCCAGAACAATCACATGTTTTGATGTCAGACGGTCCAGAACAATCACATGTTTTGATGTCAGACGGTCCAGTACAATCACATGTTTTGATGTCAGACGGTCCAGAACAATCACATGTTTTGATGTCAGACGGTCCAGTACAATCACATGTTTTGATGTCAGACGGTCCAGTACAATCACATGTTTTGATGTGAGACGGTCCAGAACAATCACGTTTTTCTTGCTGTCACATGATTGTGCAAAACACATGGCTCTACTAAAGTAAACATTTACTGTAGTTATTTTCTAACTGTTTCTAACTGACTGTCTCTGACTGACTGTCTCTGACCGATTTTTGCAGGTTAGGAGGAAGGCGTGAGAGGACTACATAGCACTAGTCTCTCTCTCTCCCTCCCCCTCCCTCTCTCCCTCCCTCTCCCTCCCTCCCTCCCTCCCTCCCTCCCTCCCTCCCTCCCTCCCATACACAGGCCTTGGCACTTAGAACAGATCTTATTAGATAAATGGGAAGAGTAATGGAGGGGTCCACAGAGCCTTACATCTCTCATGTTTGGATTAAACTCCACTCTCCTTTAAGGACAAATACAGAACCTTACATCTCTCATGTTTGGATTAAACTCCACTCTCCTTTAAAGACAAGTACAGATCATTACATCTCTCATCTTGGGATTAAACTCTGTCTAGGACTGAACACTGTCTAAGTCTGTCTAGGACCTGAACCCTGTATAAGTCTGTCTAGGACCTGAACCCTGTCTAGGACGGTCTAGGACCTGAACCCTGTCTAGGACCTGAACCCTGATTAGGACCTGAACCCTGATTAGGACCTGAACCCTGATTAGGACCTGAACCCTGTCTAGGACCTGAACCCTGTCTAGGACCTGAACCCTGTCTAGGACCTGAACCCTGATTAGGACCTGAACCCTGTCTAGGACCTGAACCCTGTCTAGGACCTGAACCCTGATTAGGACCTGAACCCTGATTAGGACCTGAACCCTGTCTAAGATGGTCTAGGAGCTGAACCCTGTCTCAGGCCTGACCTCTGTCTGAGTCTTTCTAGGACCTGAACCCTGTCTAGGATGGTCTAGGACCTGAACCCTGTCTGTCTAGGGTCACTGGGACCATGTATTGGACCTGAACCCTGATTAGGACCTGAACCCTGTCTAAGATGGTCTAGGAGCTGAACCCTGTCTCAGGCCTGACCTCTGTCTGAGTCTTTCTAGGACCTGAACCCTGTCTAGGATGGTCTAGGACCAGAACCCTGTCTGTCTAGGGTCACTGGGACCATGTATTGGACCTGAACCCTGTCTGTCTATCTATGGTCACTGGGACCATGTATTGGACCTGAACCCTGTCTGTCTAGGGTCACTGGGACTATTTAGACAACATGTATACTTTTATATGACATCTAGGGTTGTTGAACTCTGGAAACTTTAGAACAATTCCAAGGTTTGTGAAGGACTCCCAAATGAAGGATTCCGTCCTTGAGTTGTCCCTCCTCATTTCAGAAATCATCCAACCATGATTTTCTGGAAATGTTGGATGACACAGTTTGGGCAAAACTATGTTCTTACAAACTTCAAATTACACACCCAGAGGACTCTCTAAGTGACACACTCAGAGGACTCTAAGTGACACACCCAGAGGCCTCTCTAAGTGACACACCCAGAGGACCCCTCTAAGTGACACACCCAGAGGACCTTAAGTGACACACCCAGAGGACTCTAAGTGACACACCCAGAGGACCCCTCTAAGTGACACACCCAGAGGACCTTAAGTGACACACCCAGAGGACTCTAAGTGACACACCCAGAGGCCTCTCTAAGTGACACACCCAGAGGACCCCTCTAAGTGACACACCCAGAGGACCTTAAGTGACACACCCAGAGGACTCTAAGTGACACAGCCAGAGGACCCCTCTAAGTGACACACCCAGAGGACCTTAAGTGACACACCCAGAGGACTCTCTAAGTGAAACACCCAGAGGACCTTAAGTGACACACCCAGAGGACTCTAAGTGACACACCCAGAGGCCTCTCTAAGTGACACACCCAGAGGACCCCTCTAAGTGACACACCCAGAGGACCTTAAGTGACACACCCAGAGGACTCTAAGTGACACACCCAGAGGCCTCTCTAAGTGACACATCCAGAGGCCTCTCTAAGTGACACATCCAGAGGACTCTCTAAGTGGCACACCCAGAGGACTCTCTAAGTGACACATCCAGAGGCCTCTCTAAGTGACACATCCAGAGGACTCTCTAAGTGACACACCCAGAGGACTCTCTAAGTGACACACCCAGAGGACTCTCTAAGTGAAACACCCAGAGGACTCTCTAAGTGACACACCCAGAGGACTCTCTAAGTGACACACCCAGAGGACTCTCTAAGTGACACACCCAGAGGACTCTCTAAGTGACACACCCAGAGGACTCTCTAAGTATCAACTAATATCTGTAATGTACTGTACTGTGTCAGTAAAGTCATGTTGTTCCATGTTGAACGCCACCTGTAAATAAGGTGTTGGGTGGACATGAGATGGAGCCCAACAATAGTTAAGGAGGAGGAAGGCTATAAGGAGACTGAAGAGGAGGAGGAGGAGGAGGAGGCAGGCTATAAGGAGACTGAAGAGGAGGAAGAGGTGACAGGCTATAAGGAGACTGAAGAGGAGGAGGAGGAGGCAGGCTATAAGGAGACTGAAGAGGAGGAAGAGGTGACAGGCTATAAGGAGACTGAAGAGGAGGAGGAGGTGGCAGGCTATAAGGAGACTGAAGAGGAGGAGGAGGAGGCAGGCTATAAGGAGACTGAAGAGGAGGGAGAGGTGGCAGGCTATAAGGAGACTGAAGAGGAGGAGGAGGAGGCAGGCTATAAGGAGACTGAAGAGGAGGAGGAGGTGACAGACTATAAGGAGACTGAAGAGGAGGAAGAGGTGACAGGCTATAAGGAGACTGAAGAGGAGGAGGAGGTGGCAGGCTATAAGGAGACTGAAGAGGAGGGAGAGGTGGCAGGCTATAAGGAGACTGAAGAGGAGGAGGAGGAGGCAGGCTATAAGGAGACTGAAGAGGAGGAGGAGGTGACAGGCTATAAGGAGACTGAAGAGGAGGAGGAGGCAGGCTATACGGAGACTGAAGAGGAGGGAGAGGAGACAGGCTATAAGGAGACTGAAGAGGAGGAGGAGGAGGAGGCAGGCTATAAGGAGACTGAAGAGGAGGAGGAGGAGGTGACAGGCTATAAGGAGACTGAAGAGGAGGTAGAGGAGGTGACAGGCTATAAGGAGACTGAAGAGGAGGAGGAGGAGGCAGGCTATAAGGAGACTGAAGAGGAGGTAGAGGAGGTGACAGGCTATAAGGAGACTGAAGAGGAGGAGGAGGAGGCAGGCTATAAGGAGACTGAAGAGGAGGAGGAGGAGGAGGCAGGCTATAAGGAGACTGAAGAGGTGGAAGAGTGAGAAATATAGGGCTGCCCATAAGTCTCAAATGGCACACTACTCCCTATAAAGTGCACTACATTACTAATTTGAAACATAGGGATTGGGAGAGGAACAAGTTCAAATATTCTAATGTTGGTGGCTATCCTGTGTTTTAGGGTTAAGCTTAAGGACTATGGATTTTAAACATCGTTTTAACTGTCAACATCCTAAAGTTCCCTCTTCCTTCATTGGCTGGCTAGTTATACATTTACGAGCTATGCATGCGCTGGAAACATTTCCTGAATGAAATAGTGATTTGTTTCCCTTTACAAGGTGGACTCTCCCTTCCCTCAGTAATAGCTTTTCAAGACCCAGGCAGGGAAGCAATATGAATTAGTTGCAACGCACCTGCCAATATCTAGTTTAGGATACCTAGAATAATTACGGTGCTATCCAGACCCTATCAGAGACTCATAGAAGGTCATTCAATATGCCGCGTGATCGTGATTTACATCAGAGATTCAGCTCCTCTCTCATTGAGGCCCACTGAGCACTGGCCATTTTAACTGACATGTCACTGGTCAGTGTGCGTGTGCGTGTGTGTGTGTGTGTGTGTGTGTGTGTGTGTGTGTGTGTGTGTGTGTGTGTGTGTGCGTGTGTGTGTGTGCGTGTGTGTGTCTGTGATAAGGGGAAGGCTGAGCTACAGTTGAAGTCGGAAGTTTACATACACTTAGGTTGGAGTCATTAAAACTCATTTTTCAACCACTCCACAAATTTCTTGTTAACAAACTATAGTTTTGTCAAGTCGGTTAGGACATCTATTTTGTGCATGGCACAAGTCATTTTTCCAACAATTGTTTACAGACAGATTATTTCACTTATAACTCACTGTATCACAATTCCAGTGGGTCAGAAGTTTACATACACTAAGTTGACTGTGCCTTTAAACAGCTTGGAAAATTCCAGCAAATTATGTCATGGCTTTATATGCTTTTGATAGGCTAATTGACCTCATATGAGTCAGTTGGAGGTGTACCTGTGGATGTATTTCAAGGCCTACCTTCAAACTTAGTGCCTCTTTGCTTGACATCCTGGGAAAATCAAAAGAAATCAGTCAAGACCTCAGAAACAAATGGTAGACCTCCACAAGTCTGGTTCATCCTTGGGAGCAATTTCCAAACGCCTGAAGGTACCACGTTGATCTGTACAAATAATAGTACGCAAGTATAAACACCATGGGACCACGCAGCCGTCATACCGCTCAGGAAGGAGACGTGTTCTGTCTCCTAGAGATGAACGTACTTTGGCGTGAAAAGTGAAAATCAATTCCAGAACAACAGCAAAGGACCTTGTGAAGATGCTGGAGGAAACAGGTAGAAAAGTATCTATATCCACAGTAAAACGAGTCCTATATTGACATAACCTGAAAGGCCTCTCAGCAAGGAAGAGGCCACTGCTCCAAAACCGCCATAGAAATGTCAGACTACGGTTTGCAACTGCACATGGGGACAAAGACTGTACTTTTTAGAGAAATGTCCTCTGGTCTGATGAAACAAAAATAGAACTGTTTGGCCATAATGACCATCGTTCTGTTTGGAGGAATAAGGGGGACGCTTGCAAGCCGAAGAACACCATCCCAACCATGAAGCACGGGGGTGGCAGCATCATGTTGTGGGGGTGCTTTGCTGCAGGAGGGACTGGTGCACTTCACAATATAGATGGCATCATGAGGAAAGGAAAATGAAGTGGAAATATTGAAGCAACATCTCAAGACATCAGTCAGGAAGTTAAAGCTTGGTCGCAAATGGGTCTTCCAATAGACAATGACCCCAAGCATACTTCCAAAGTTGTGGCAAAATGGCTTAAGGACAACAAAGTTTTAGGTGTTGGAGTGGCCATCACAAAGCCCTGACCTCAATCCTATGGAAAATTTGTGGGCAGAACTGAAAAAGCGTGTGCGAGCAAGGAGGTCTACAAACCTGACTCAGTTACACCAGCTCTGTCAGGAGGAATGGGCCAAAATTCACCCAAATTATTGTGGGAAGCTTATGGAAGGCTACCTGAAACGTTTGACCCAAGTTAAACAATTTAAAGGCAATGCTACCAAATATTAATTGAGTGTATGTAAACTTCTGACCCAGTGGGAATGTGATGAAAGAAATAAAAGCTGAAATAAATCATTCTATCTACTATTATTCTGACATTTCACATTCTTAAAATAAAGTGGTGATCCTAACTGACCTAAGACAAGGAATTTTCACTAGGATTAAAATGTCAGGAATTGTGAAAAAACTGAGTTTAAATGTATTTGGCGAAGGTGTATGTAAACTTCCGACTGTAAATTACTTCAATAGGAAACCCCAACCTAAATCAAATGAACTTCTGCTGAGTGGGTCTGGAGAGGAACGTGACTCTAACGGGGAACCTGAACGGAGACTCTAACGGGGAACCTGAACGGAGACTCTAATGGGGAACCTGAACGGAGACTCTAACGGGGAACCTGAACGGAGACTCTAACGGGGAACCTGAACGGAGACTCTAACGGGGAACCTGAACAGAGACTCTAACGGGGAACCTGAACGGAGACTCTAACGGGGAACCTGAACGGAGACTCTAACGGGGAACCTGAACGGAGACTCTAACGGGGAACCTGAACGGAGACTCTAACGGGGAACCTGAACGGAGACTCTAACGGGGAACCTGAACGGAGACTCTAACGGGGAACCTGAACTCAGACACAGGCTGTAACTCTAACGGGGAACCTGAACGGAGACTCTAATGGGGAACCTGAACGGAGACTCTAACGGGGAACCTGAACGGAGATACAAGAGTGATGGTTGCTGATAATGGGCCTCTGTTCACCTATGTAGATATTCCATAAAAATATCAGTCGTTTCCAGCTACAATAGTAATTTACAACATTAACAATGTCTACACTGTATTTCTGATCAATTTGATATTATTTTAATGGACAAGAAATTTGCTTTTCTTTCAAAAGTAAGGACATTTCTTATTGACCCCAAACCTTTGAACGGCAGCGTACATATAAATATATGGATGAGCAACGACAGAGCGGCGTAGGCAAGATGCAATAGATGGTATAAAATACAGTATATACATGTGAGATGACTAATGCAAGATATGTAAACATTATTAAAGTGACTAGTGTTCCATTTATTAAAGTGGCCAATGAAATCAAGTCTGTATGTAGGCAAAGGGATCAACCATAGTAGGGTTACATGCATCAACTACAGACAGCTGTGTAGTGGGACAGTGGAGAGAGAGAGTGGGAGAGGAAGAAGGACAGAGTGAGGGATATCGAACGAGAGAGGCACGGAGGTAGAAACAGAGAGAGAGGGATTGTGGGACGAGATGGAGAGAGGGATGGAGGTAGAAACAGAGAGAGAGGGATTGTGGGACGAGATGGCGAGAGGGATGGAGGAAGACAGAGAGAGGGATTGTGGGACGAGATGGAGAGAGGGATGGAGGAAGACAGAGAGAGGGATTGTGGGACGAGATGGAGAGAGGGATGGAGGTAGAAACAGAGAGAGAGGGATTGTGGGACGAGATGGAGAGAGGGATGGAGGAAGACAGAGAGAGGGATTGTGGGACGAGATGGAGAGAGGGATGGAGGTAGAAACAGAGAGAGAGGGATTGTGGGACGAGATGGAGAGAGGGATGGAGGAAGACAGAGAGAGGGATTGTGGGACGAGATGGAGAGAGGGATGGAGGTAGAAACAGAGAGAGAGGGATTGTGGGATGAGATGGAGAGAGGGATGGAGGTAGAAACAGAGAGAGAGGGATTGTGGGACGAGATGGCGAGAGGGATGGAGGAAGACAGAGAGAGGGATTGTGGGACGAGATGGCGAGAGGGATGGAGGAAGACAGAGAGAGGGATTGTGGGACGAGATGGAGAGAGGGATGGAGGAAGACAGAGAGAGGGATTGTGGGACGAGATGGAGAGAGGGATGGAGGAAGACAGAGAGAGAGGGATTGTGGGACGAGATGGAGAGAGGGATGGAGGTAGAAACAGAGAGAGAAGGATTGTGGGACGAGATGGAGAGAGGGATGGAGGAAGACAGAGAGAGAGGGATTGTGGGACGAGATGGAGAGAGGGATGGAGGTAGAAACAGAGAGAGAGGGATTGTGGGACGAGATGGAGAGAGGGATGGAGGAAGAAACAGAGAGAGAGGGATTGTGGGATGAGATGGAGAGAGGGATGGAGGTAGAAACAGAGAGAGAGGGATTGTGGGACGAGATGGAGAGAGGGACGGAGGTAGAAACAGAGAGAGGGATTGTGGGACGAGATGGAGAGAGGGATGGAGGTAGAAACAGAGAGAGAGGGATTGTGGGATGAGATGGAGAGAGGGATGGAGGAAGAAACAGAGAGAGAGGGATTGTGGGACGAGATGGAGAGAGGGATGGAGGTAGAAACAGAGAGAGAGGGATTGTGGGACGAGATGGAGAGAGGGATGGAGGAAGACAGAGAGAGGGATTGTGGGACGAGATGGAGAGAGGGATGGAGGTAGAAACAGAGAGAGAGGGATTGTGGGACGAGATGGAGAGAGGGACGGAGGTAGAAACAGAGAGAGAGGGATTGTGGGATGAGATGGAGAGAGGGATGGAGGTAGAAACAGAGAGAGAGGGATTGTGGGACGAGATGGAGAGAGGGATGGAGGAAGAAACAGAGAGAGAGGGATTGTGGGACGAGATGGAGAGAGGGATGGAGGTAGAAACAGAGAGAGAGGGATTGTGGGACGAGATGGAGAGAGGGATGGAGGTAGAAACAGAGAGAGAGGGATTGTGGGACGAGATGGAGAGAAAGAGGAACAGACAGGTGGTGAGAGACTTAGCATAGAGAAAAGGACTTTCAGTGAAAGAGGAGGAGAGGGATGGATGGATGGACAGAGATAAATGATGGATGTAGAGACACAACAATGTGCAAATAGTTAAAGTGTGTGTGTGTGTGTGTGTGTGTGTGTGTGTGTGTGTGTGTGTGTGTGTGTGTGTGTGTGTGTGTGTGTGTGTGTGAAAAATCCTGGGTCAGTGACTAGAGTGACTGACAGTCATTTAGTGTGCAGGGAGTCATTTAGGGTGCAGGGAGTCATTTAGGGTGCAGGGAGTCATTTAGGGTGCAGGGAGTCATTTAGGGTGCAGGAAGTCATTTAGGGTGCAAGTAGTCATTTAGGGTGCAGGGAGTCATTTAGTGTGCAGGAAGTCATTTAGGGTGCAGGAAGTCATTTAGGGTGCAAGTAGTCATTTAGGGTGCAGGGAGTCATTTAGGGTGCAAATAGTCATTTAGGGTGCAGGAAGTCATTTAGGGTCCAAGTAGTCATTTAGGGTGCAGGGAGTCATTTAGGGTGCAAGTAGTCATTTAGGATTTAGGTAGTCATTTAGGGTGCAGGTAGTCATTTAGGGTGCAGGGAGTCATTTAGGGTGCAGGGAGTCATTTAGTGTGCAGGGAGTCATTTAGGGTGCCAGTAGTCATTTAGGGTGCAGGGAGTCATTTAGGGTGCAGGGAGTCATTTAGGGTGCAGGGAGTCATTTAGGGTGCAGGGAGTCATTTAGGGTGCAGGTAGTCATTTAGGGTGCCGGTAGTCATTTAGGGTGCAGGTAGTCATTTAGGGTGCAGGGAGTCAGTGCAGGGAGTCATTTAGGGTGCAGGGAGTCATTTAGGGTGCAGGTAGTCATTTAGGGTGCAGGTAGTCATTTAGGATGCAGGTAGTCATTTAGGGTGCAGGTAGTCATTTAGGGTGCAGGTAGTCATTTAGGGTGCAGGAAGTCATTTAGGGTGCAGGTAGTCATTTAGGGTGCAGGTAGTCATTTAGGGTGCAGGTAGTCATTTAGGGTGCAGGAAGTCATTTAGGGTGCAGGTAGTCATTTAGGGTGCAGGTAGTCATTTAGGGTGCAGGTAGTCATTTAGGGTGCAGGTAGTCATTTAGGGTGCCACACTGCATCCAGCACATAAAATACAGTCACCAAACTATACAATACAGTCACCAAACTATACAATACAGTCACCATACTGTACAATACAGTCACCAAGCTATACAATACAGTCACCAAACTATACAATACAGTCACCATACTGTACAATACAGTCACCAAACTATACAATACAGTCACCAAACTATACAATACAGTCACCAAACTATATAATACAGTCACCAAACTATACAATACAGTCACCATACTGTACAATACAGTCACCAAACTATACAATACAGTCACCAAACTATACAATACAGTCACCAAACTATACAATACAGTCACCAAACTATACAATACAGTCACCATACTGTACAATACAGTCACCAAACTATACAATACAGTCACCAAACTATACAATACAGTCACCATACTGTACAATACAGTCACCAAACTATACAATACAGTCACCATACTGTACAATACAGTCACCAAACTATACAATACAGTCACCATACAGTCACCACACAGTCACCAAACTGTACAATAAAGTCACCATACAGTACAATACTGTACAATACAGTCACCAAACTATATAATACAGTCACCAAACTATATAATACAGTCACCAAACTATACAATACAGTCACCAAACTATACAATACTGTACAATACAGTCACCAAACTATACAATACAGTCACCAAACTGAACAATACAATCACCAAACTATACAATACAGTCACCAAACTATACAATACAGTCACCAAACTATATAATACAGTCACCAAACTATACAATACAGTCACCAAACTATACAATACAGTCACCAAACTATACAATACAGTCACCAAACTATACAATACAGTCACCAAACTGAACAATACAGTCACCAAACTATATAATACAGTCACCAAACTATACAATACAGTCACCAAACTATATAATACAGTCACCAAACTATACAATACAGTCACCAAACTATACAATACAGTCACCAAACTATACAATACAGTCACCAAACTGAACAATACAGTCACCAAACTATATAATACAGTCACCAAACTATACAATACAGTCACCAAACTATATAATACAGTCACCAAACTATACAATACAGTCACCAAACTATACAATACAGTCACCCAACTATACAATACAGTCACCAAACTATACAATACAGTCACCAAACTATATAATACAGTCACCAAACTATACAATACTGTACAATACAGTCACCAAACTGAACAATACAGTCACCAAACTATACAATACAGTCACCAAACTATACAATACAGTCACCAAACTATACAATACAGTCACCAAACTATATAATAGTCACCAAACTATATAATACAGTCACCAAACTATACAATACAGTCATCAAACTATACAGTACAGTCACCATACAGTCATCATACAGTCACCAAATTGTACAATACAGTCACCATACAGTCACCATACAGTCACCATACAGTCACCAAATTGTACAATACAGTCACCATACAGTACAATACAGTCACCATACTGTACAATACAGTCACCACACAGTCACCATACAGTCACCAAACTGTACAATACAGTCACCAAACTATACAATACAGTCACCATACTACACAATACAGTCACCATACAGTCACCATACTGCACAATACAGTCACCATACTGCACAATACAGTCACCATACAGTCATCAAACTGTACAATCCAGTCACCATACAGTACAATCCAGTCACCATACTACACAATACAGTCACCATACAGTCACCATACAACACAATACAGTCACCATACAGTCACCATACTACACAATACAGTCACCATACAGTCACCATACTGTACAGTCACCATACTCTACAATCCAGTCACCATACTGTCACCATACTGTACAATCCAGTCCCCATACTGTACAATCCAGTCACCATACTGTACAATCCAGTCCCCATACTGTACAATACAGTCACCATACTGTACAATACAGTCATCATACAGTCAACATACTGTACAATACAGTCACCATACTGTACAATACAGTCACCATACTGTCACCATACTGTACAATCCAGTCCCCATACTGTACAATCCAGTCCCCATACTGTACAATCCAGTCACCATACTGTACAATCCAGTCCCCATACTGTACAATACAGTCACCATACAGTCACCATACTGTACAATACAGTCACCATACTGTACAATCCAGTCCCCATACTGTACAATACAGTCACAATACAGTCACCATACTGTACAATCCAGTCACCATACAGTCCCCATACTGTACAATACAGTCACCATACAGTCACCATACTGTACAATACAGTCACCATACTGTACAATACAGTCACCATACTGTACAATCCAGTCCCCATACTGTACAATCCAGTCACCATACTGTACAATCCAGTCACCATACTGTACAATCCAGTCCCCATACTGTACAATACAGTCACAATACAGTCACCATACTGTACAATACAGTCACCAAACTGTAGGATACATCACTTTACTTCAGCTCTATGCTGAACACATAGGAGAGTGTGAGCATATTTCACAAAGTCCAATATCCAACAGAACTTAATCTCTGCTGTAGTACTACGAGCTATACCTGCTACC
>NC_138309.1:86702500-86720000 GCF_965601325.2 Salmo salar | reverse complement strand
ACAGAACACGTCTACACAGAACACAACTACACAGAACACAACTACACAGAACACGTCTACACAGAACACGTCTACACAGAACACGTCTACACAGAACACGTCTACACAGAACACAACTACACAGAACACGTCTACACAGAACACAACTGCCCACAAACACACTAGAAAAAACCCCAACTTAAATATGATCTCCAATTAGAGACAACGCGAACCAGCTGCCTCTAATTGGAGATCATCCCAAAAACCTCCAACATAAGAATAGAATACTAGAACAAAACACAGAAATAGAAAACATAGACAAACCACCCAAAACACCCCCTGTCACGCCCTGACCTCCTCTACTATAGAAAATGACATCTTACTAGGGTCAGGACGTGACAGGACCTCAGAATGAAAGCCTTTTAAATTCCATTCCTTTACTTAGATATGTGTGTATTGGGTATATGTTGTGAAAATGTCAGATATGAATTAATATTACTGCACTGTCAGAGCTAGAAACACAAGCATTTAGTTAGATATTACTGCACTGTCGGAGCTAGAAACACAAACATTTAGTTAGGTATTACTGCACTGTCAGAGCTAGAAACACAAGCATTTAGTTAGATATTACTGCACTGTTGGAGCTAGAAACACAAGCATTTAGTTAGATATTACTGCACTGTCAGAGCTAGAAACACAAGCATTTAGTTAGATATTACTGCACTGTCGGAGCTAGAAACACAAGCATTTAGTTAGGTATTACTGCACTGTCGGAGCTAGAAACACAAGCATTTAGTTAGGTATTACTGCACTGTCGGAGCTAGAAACACAAGCATTTAGTTAGGTATTACTGCACTGTCGGAGCTAGAAACACAAGCATTTAGTTAGGTATTACTGCACTGTTGGAGCTAGAAACACAAGCATTTAGTTAGATATTACTGCACTGTTGGGGCTAGAAACACAAGCATTTAGTTAGATATTACTGCACTGTCAGAGCTAGAAACACAAGCATTTAGTTAGATATTACTGCACTGTCGGAGCTAGAAACACAAGCATTTAGTTAGGTATTACTGCACTGTCAGAGCTAGAAACACAAGCATTTAGTTAGGTATTACTGCACTGTCGGAGCTAGAAACACAAGCATTTAGTTAGGTATTACTGCACTGTCAGAGCTAGAAACACAAGCATTTAGTTAGATATTACTGCACTGTTGGAGCTAGAAACACAAGCATTTAGTTAGGTATTACTGCACTGTTGGAGCTAGAAACACAAGCATTTAGTTAGGTATTACTGCACTGTCAGAGCTAGAAACACAAGCATTTAGTTAGATATTACTGCACTGTTGGAGCTAGAAACACAAGCATTTAGTTAGATATTACTGCACTGTTGGAGCTAGAAACACAAGCATTTAGTTAGGTATTACTGCACTGTTGGAGCTAGAAACACAAGCATTTAGTTAGATATTACTGCACTGTCGGAGCTAGAAACACAAGCATTTAGTTAGGTATGACTGCACTGTTGGGGCTAGAAACACAAGCATTTAGTTAGGTATTACTGCACTGTCAGAGCTAGAAACACAAGCATTTAGTTAGATATTACTGCACTGTTGGAGCTAGAAACTCAAGCATTTAGTTAGGTATTACTGCACTGTCGGAGCTAGAAACACAAGCATTTAGTTAGATATTACTGTACTGTTGGAGCTAGAAACACAAGCATTTAGTTAGATATTACTGCACTGTCGGAGCTAGAAACACAAGCATTTAGTTAGATATTACTGCACTGTTGGAGCTAGAAACACAAGCATTTAGTTACACCCACAATAGCATCTGCTAAACACGTGTATGTGACCAATAAAATGTGATGTGATTTGATTTAAGTTATTTATGACAGTTACATTATCAGCACAGTTGAAGTCTTACCTTCATTTGAAATCAATTCAATAGGACTCATTTTGTGCATTGCATTGCACTCCAGTCTCAAAATCAAAACCGCTGTATTGTGCCCGTGAGTAACCCACTAACGTTACAGGTAGCCTAGTGGTCAGAGCGTTGGACCAGTAACCGAAAGGTTGCTGGATTTGAATCCCTGAGCTGACAAGGTACAAAAACTGTCTTTCTAACCCTGAACAAGGCAGTTAACCCACTTTTCCCCGGTAGGCCTTCATTGTAAATAAGAATTTGTTCATAAATGACTTGCCTAGTTAAATAAAGGTTAAAATAACAACAGATAATGTTGATTTACCTATGTGATGGGACCTAGGCTACAGTACCCTATCATGACGGGAGGATCTGTTTTGAACTACCTCTACACAGGAACGTGTTATGACGATGCTACGGCTATATCTTAGCCCCGTATTCAGGAAGCGTCTCCGACTACAGATCTGGGATCAGCTATGTATTTTTCCATCTCAATAAATAAGATCACATGGACATGGGGGGGGGGGGGGAGATCTGATCCTAGATCAGCACTCCTAGTCTGAGATGTTTTATAAATACTGGCCCAGCATCAGGGGAGATGAGTCGACGTAGATTTTATTATTTCATTCAGAGAAGTATTTACCTGCAATTTACACAAGTCATTATCTCCCTGCCAAAACCAACATCAATCGTTATCACTGCCTTGTATCTTCTCAAGGTTGCACTCCCTGGACGCTAGTACGGATAACGCCTGAGCAGACTATATGAAGCTTTATAGATAACGCCTGAGCGGACTATATGAAGCTTTATGGATAACGCCTGAGCGGACTATATGAAGCTTTATAGATAACGCCTGAGCAGACTATATGAAGCTTTATAGATAACGCCTGAGCAGACTATATGAAGCTTTATAGATAACGCCTGAGCGGACTATATGAAGCTTTATAGATAACGCCTGAGCGGACTATATGAAGCTTTATGGATAACGCCTGAGCGGACTATATGAAGCTTTATAGATAACGCCTGAGCAGACTATATGAAGCTTTATAGATAACGCCTGAGCGGACTATATGAAGCTTTATAGATAACGCCTGAGCGGACTATATGAAGCTTTATAGATAACGCCTGAGCGGACTATATGAAGCTTTATGGATAACGCCTGAGCGGACTATATGAAGCTTTATAGATAACGCCTGAGCGGACTATATGAAGCTTTATGGATAACGCCTGAGCGGACTATATGAAGCTTTATAGATAACGCCTGAGCGGACTATATGAAGCTTTATGGATAACGCCTGAGCGGACTATATGAAGCTTTATAGATAACGCCTGAGCGGATTATATGAAGCTTTATAGATAACGCCTGAGCAGACTATATGAAGGACTATATGAAGCTTTATGGATAACGCCTGAGCGGACTATATGAAGCTTTATAGATAACGCCTGAGCGGACTATATGAAGGACTATATGAAGCTTTATGGATAACGCCTGAGCGGACTATATGAAGCTTTATAGATAACGCCTGAGCGGACTATATGAAGGACTATATGAAGCTTTATAGATAACGCCTGAGCGGACTATATGAAGCTTTATAGATAACGCCTGAGCAGACTATATGAAGCTTTATGGATAACGCCTGAGCGGACTATATGAAGCTTTATAGATAACGCCTGAGCGGACTATATGAAGCTTTATAGATAACGCCTGAGCGGACTATATGAAGCTTTATAGATAACGCCTGAGCAGACTATATGAAGCTTTATAGATAACGCCTGAGCGGACTATATGAAGCTTTATAGATAACGCCTGAGCGGACTATATGAAGCTTTATAGATAACGCCTGAGCGGACTATATGAAGCTTTATAGATAACGCCTGAGCAGACTATATGAAGCTTTATAGATAATGCCTGAGCGGACTATATGAAGCTTTATAGATAACGCCTGAGCGGACTATATGAAGCTTTATAGATAACGCCTGAGCGGACTATATGAAGCTTTATAGATAACGCCTGAGCGGACTATATGAAGGACTATATGAAGCTTTATGGATAACGCCTGAGCGGGCTATATGAAACTTTAGAGATAACGCCTGAGCGGACTATATGAAGGACTATATGAGGCTTTATGGATAACGCCTGAGCGGACTATATGAAGCCATATTACAGATGCAGCTAAAAAAGTTAATTTTGACCCACTCGACTAAGAACATTGTTGTTATATTCAACCATAACATATTACATAGCCTACATCTCTCCAGTCGAGCTCGTGTTCATCATACATTATCAAATCGTTTACATCTATGCGAATATCTGTAATCCAAGTGCCTCTTTTCTGTTTAATAAATGATACGGTATTCATGGTAAGAAGGCGGGTGTGGGAGAGACTGTAAAATGTTTCTAATTGCGTTCGTCACTCCCCTGAGTGATCACTGGACATTATTATGTGACGCAACACTGACACATAGTAGCCTAGCCTTTAATAACTGACATTATTAATGGAGATTAATAACTATATATTACAAAACCTAAATATAGCCTGAAGGTAAAGCTAGACATTTTTAATTGATTAAATTATACTTCCGTTAAATTTACTGGTTTAATTAGGTGTGTGAATTGTGGATTTAAATAGGCTGAACTACACTGTATTTATTACATAATATTTCAGTAATGGAAATGTGTATGATAGTATTGATTGCAGCCGCCAACCTGTCACCCCCCCCCCCCCCCCCCCCACCCCCCCAGAAACTGTTGCACAACTCTTTCGTTGCACCATTGAGCCTAATTTTAACTAATTTAATTGTTTATATTTTTCATATCACAAAAAAGATTCCCCCTCGCACACCCACCAACATGCAAAATGTTATACTGTTTAAAGTAGCCAGAAAACACAGCAACAAGACTGCCTGGGCCATAAGGGAAAAGGGTTTTACCACATTTAGAAAATGCACGAGTCTTACCTTGCCGAAATAAACCACCTTTTGCATGCAAACTCTTGTTCCGACGGGGGAAGGAGATAAATAATTGATCCGGGATCCCCTTCAGTCAATCCGCTAAGATTCCCGAGCTCTGCGCTCTGAACGCGACTCTGAGTCAATAGACAACATGTCTCCAACATTTTGATAAACTCAAACGAGGAATAAAAAACATTTAGTCTACCCTCTTGATGAAAAATCCTCAGCAGAAATGAAGGAAGGCAGTTTTGTAGAAGATGATAGAGACTCCTGGTATGAGTATTCGATATATACCTCCATCGATTGGGGGGTGTGTGAGTGCTGTGAGGGTACACCAGGCTACTGTGTGTGTGTGTATCTGCAGACGTCGAGTGGCGCGTAAAAGGCAACGGGAGCGAACGGGAAAACGTACTGTGAGGCGAACTGCGGAGAGGAGAGGAGCAAGAATGGAGCCGTCCCACAGACAGCCAGTCAGTCACAGTACAGAGTAGGTACAGAATACAGCAGACAGCCATTCAGTCACAGTACAGAGTAGGTACAGAATACAGCAGACAGCCATTCAGTCACAGTACAGAGTAGGTACAGAATACAGCAGACAGCCATTCAGTCACAGTACAGAGTAGGTACAGAATACAGCAGACAGCCATTCAGTCACAGTACAGAGTAGGTACAGAATACAGCAGATAACCACTGTCACAGTACAGAGTAGGTACAGAATACAGCAGACAGCCATTCAGTCACAGTACAGAAAACAGCCAGTCAGTCATAGTACAGAAAACAGCCAGTCAGTCATAGTACAGAAAACAGCCAGTCAGTCATAGTACAGAAAACAGCCAGTCCAACAGTGTATCTATATTAGGAGCTTTAGAGAGGAGAGGGGCGCTGCTTCTGAAATGGCACCCTATTCTATAGTGCACTAATTTTGCCCATAAATAGCACCCTATTTTATAGTGCACTAATTTTGCCCATAAATGGCACCCTATTCTATAGTGCACTAATTTTGCCCATAAATAGCACCCTATTTTATAGTGCACTAATTTTGCCCATAAATGGCACCCTATTCTATAGTGCACTAATTTTGCCCATAAATGGCACCCTATTCTATAGTGCACTAATTTTGCCCATAAATAGCACCCTATTTTATAGTGCACTAATTTTGCCCATAAATGGCACCCTATTCTATAGTGCACTAATTTTGCCCATAAATGGCACCCTATTCTATAGTGCACTAATTTTGCCTATAAATGGCACCCTATTCTATAGTGCACTAATTTTGCCCATAAATGGCACCCTATTCTATAGTGCACTAATTTTGCCCATAAATGGCACCCTATTCTATAGTGCACTAATTTTGCCCATAAATGGCACCCTATTCTATAGTGCACTAATTTTGCCCATAAATAGCACCCTATTTTATAGTGCACTAATTTTGCCCATAAATGGCACCCTATTCTATAGTGCACTAATTTTGCCCATAAATGGCACCCTATTCTATAGTGCACTAATTTTGCCCATAAATAGCACCCTATTTTATAGTGCACTAATTTTGCCCATAAATGGCACCCTATTCTATAGTGCACTAATTTTGCCCATAAATGGCACCCTATTCTATAGTGCACTAATTTTGCCTATAAATGGCACCCTATTCTATAGTGCACTAATTTTGCCTATAAATGGCACCCTATTCTATAGTGCACTAATGTTCAGCAGGGTTCTTAAGGCAGGAGCAGAGGGTTCTCTCTGTCAATCACAAGAAGGTAGGATTTCAAATATAACATCTTGTCCAGCTATTGTCTTCATGGAGTGTGTTACCAAACCGATTAGCCACACACACACACACACACACACACACACACACACACACACACACACACAGAGGATTTAAACTATAATGTGTAAGGTAGTGGTTGTAATCTCACAACAGTGGGATATCCATTACGCTAGCCTGTGGAACTCCCCTCACCTTAATCTCACAACATGTAGCCCACAGTAGGCAACAACCGAAGCAATTTAAGAAGCTACATGCTTCTGGCTATTAAGACCAAGCGGTTAGATGTCCTGTTGTTGCCCGCTGACCTTTGTGAAACGAGAACAGTAGGTAAACTGATTGTCTGTATATCTTTATGTATATTGTACACTAACACACCTGACACTTCAGCCGCCCTCACCACAAGAGAAGTAACTGGCAACTGAAGACGTTTCACCTTTAGCCTCCAGGTAGGTTAACCCTCTTCTCACCTGTTAAGTTATCTCGTCTCAAATAAATAATCACGGCTATTCAATTATTATCCCTTCAATTGTTAACTAGCTACAGTATTGTAGTGGTCTCTCTCTCTCTCTCTCTCTCTCTCTCTCTCTCTCTCTCTCTCTCTCTCTCTCTCTCTCTCTCTCTCTCTCTCTCTCTCTCTCTCTCTCTCTCTCTCTCTCTCTCTCTCTCTCTCTCTCCCCTTCGTCTGTCTGTCACAGCTGTTCATTACACAAATGATATTCCCCAAATAGCTTATACTGTGTCACTTCAACATTTCATGCCCAGCAGTTTTCTATCTGAAACCTGATTAACCTTTCTGGGAAGGGGGTTCTGCTAGCGGAACACCTGGCCTACAGCCAGTGAAATTGCAGGGCGCCAAATTCAAACAACAGAAATCTCATAATTAAAATTCCTCAAACATACAAGTATTATACACCATTTTAAAGATAAAGTTCTCGTTAATCCAAAAGCAGTGTCCGATTTTCAAAAAGGCTTTAAGGTGAAAGTACACCATGCGATTATGTTAGGTCAGCGCCTAGTCACAGAAAACCATACAGCCATTTTCCAGCCAAGGAGAGGGCTCACAAAAGTCAGAAATAGCATTAAAATGAATCACTTACCTTTGATGATCTTCATCTGATGGCACTCACAGGACTTCATGTTACACAATAAATGTTTGTTTTGTTCGATAATGTCCCTCTTTATGTTCAAAAACCTCAGTTGAAATTGGTGCGTTATGTTCAGTAATCATTGTCTCAAACAAACATCCGGTGAAATTTCAGAGAGCCACATCAAATTACAGAAATACTCATCATAAACATTGATGAAAGATAGAAGTGTTATACATAGGATTAAAGATAAACGTCTTGTTAATCCAGCCGCTGTATCAGATTTCAAAAAGGCTTTACGGTGAAAGCACACCATTCGATTATGTTAGGACAGCACCTAGCCACAGAAAACCATACAGCCATTTTCCAACCAAGGAGAGGACTCAGAAAAGTCAGAAATAGCGTTAAAATTAATCACTTACCTTTGATGATCTTCATCTGATGGCACTCCCAGGACTCCATGTTAGACAATAAATGTTAGTTTTGTTCAATAAAGTTCATCTTTATGTCCAAATACCTCCTTTTTGTTTGCGCGTTTAGTCCAGTAATCCAAATGCACAAAGCGCGGGCACAAAGTCTAGACGGAAAGTCAAAAAAGTTCCATTTGAGTTCACAGAAACAAGTCAAACGATGTTTCTAATCAATCCTTAGCGTGTTTTTATCATAAATATTCAATAATGTTTCAACCGGACAATACTGTTTTCATTAGAAAGGAAAGGGAACAGAGCTCGCGCTCACGGCCACGCTCATGACTAAACTAAAGGCTTTCACCTGGGCCATCTGCTTAGAGTGCTCTTATTCGCTCCCCTTTCACAGTAGAAGCCTGAAACAACTTCTAAAGACTGTTGACATCTAGTGGAAGCCTTAGGAAGTGCAATCTGACCCCACAGACACTGGATATTCGATAGGCATTCACTTGAAAACTACAACCTCAGAATTCCCACTTCCTGTTTGGATTTTTCTCAGGTTTTCGCCTGCCATATGAGTTCTGTTATGCTCACAGACATTATTTTAACAGTTTTGGAAACTTTAGAGTGTTTTCTATCCAAATATATTATGTGCATATTCTAGCTTCTGGGCCTGAGTAACTGGCAGTTTACTCTGGGCACGCTTTTCATCCAAACTTCCCAATGCTGCCCTCTATCCCTAAACACTGTGTGTGTAATTGATTTACTTGTCATGTTCTTTCCTTCCAATGACAAGAGATCAATAGCTCTGCATCAACCTATGGCAAGGCCATAGGGGAGGGAGAGAGAGAGAGCGGAGGGAGGGAGAGAGAGAGAGCGAGAGAGGGAGAGAAAGAGAAGGGGGAGAGAGAGAGACTGGGAGAGAGAGAGAGAGAGAAAGAGAAGGGGGAGAGAGAGACTGGGAGAGAGAGAGATAGATAGGGAGGGAGGCAGGAGAGAGAGAGAGAGAGAGAGAGAGAGAGAGAGAGAGAGAGAGAGAGAGAGAGAGAGAGAGAGAGAGAGAAAAGGGGGGTGAGAGAGAGGGAGGCAGAGAGAGAGAGAGAGAGAGGCAGAGAGAGGGAGAGAGAGAGGGAGGCAGAGAGAGGGAGAGAGAGAGAGCGAGAGAGAGAGAGAGAGAGAGAGAGAGAGAGAGAAAAGGGGGGAGAGAGAGAGGGAGGCAGAGAAAGAGAGAGAGGAGAGAGAGGAGAGAGAGAGAGAGAGAGAGAGAGAGAGAGAGAGAGAGAGAGAGAGAGAGAGAGAGAGAGAGAGAGAGAGAGAGGGGCCCTGTGTACCCCAGCCACAGACTGTAAATGCACTACTCTGGTAAAACCCACTGAGGTGGCCATCCTCATTGACTCAAATGGGAAATTCATCCAAGAGGATAAACTCCTCCCCCACCACAAGATGTGCAAAATATGGTGCCCAAAAACACAGGATGCACTCCACATCCTGTCCCAGCCTGACTTTGGCACACCAGGCCACATTATTATTCACACTGGCACCAACAACCTGCGAGAGGAACAGGAGAAAGTAGGCAGCCTGGTCAACAGAGTAGCAGAGAGAGCCTCTGAGTGGTTCCCCAACTCCCACATCACCATCTCCACTCTGCTGCCCCGCAAAGACTTTCATCCCCGTACCATTCAGAAAGTCAACGCAGACATCACCAGAGGGTGTGGCCTACTCCCGAACGCACACGTTGCTCACCACCCAACAATCACTCCAGAGCATCTGCACGACCACTCCCACCTGAGGAAGCAGACAGTAGGGATGTTTGCCAAGTCTCTAAAGGTACGTGGCACTTGGTAGACAAACACCCCATGCCGCACTGGACAGAGGACCACCCAGAGACCCCTACCAGACCACCGCACCACCAAGGAGCCCCAGGCCCCTTCAGCGCCCCACCAGACCCAGCGCACTCCACAGACCCCACCAACCACCAGACCCAGCGCACCCCACAGGCCCCACCCACCACCAGAGCATCATCACTTCCATCGGCTTAGCCAGACTGGACCGGGCCCAGCCTACTATTCCGCACCAGATCACCATCTCTACCAGACCAGAGAGGTATCCCCACGGCCCAGACCTGGGCCCCCTCCACTCCACAGGGCCCAGCCTACTATCCCACACCAGACCACCACCCCTACCAGACCAGAGAGGTATCCCCACGGCCCGGACCTGGGCCCCCTCCACTCCACAGGGCCCAGCCTACTATCGGACCAGACCACCACCTCTGGTGCGGACCAGACCACCACCTCTACCAGACCAGACCGGGCCCAGCCTACTATCCCACACCAGACCACCACCCCTACCAGACCAGAGAGGAACCACCACGGCCCGGACCTGGGCCCCCTCCACTCCACAGGGCCCAACAACAGGACCAGCGCAGCTGGTTATCAGAAGACAAGAGAACCCTGCAGGATTAAGTAAACAGCTCCCCCAATACATCTGCACTAAACACACACGGACACATGCATGCACACACACACACACACACACACACACACACACACACACACACACACACACACACACACACACACACACACACACACACACACACACACACACACACACACACACACACACATACACATTGTACTAAAAGTTTACTTGTTCAATGAATAGGAATATTTATATTCCTATATGTATATATTCTGCTCAAAAAAATAAAGGGAACACTTAAGCAACACATCCTAGATCTAAATGAAAGAAATAATCTTATTAAATACTTTTTTCTTTACATAGTTGAATGTGCTGACAACAAAATCACACAAAAATAATCAATGGAAATCCAATTTATCAACCCATGGAGGTCTAGATTTGGAGTCACACTCAAAATTAAAGTGGAAAACCACACTACAGGCTGATCCAACTTTGATGTAATGTCCTTAAAACAAGTCAAAATGAGGCTCAGTAGTGTGTGTGGCCTCCACGTGCCTGTATGACCTCCCTACAACGCCTGGGCATGCTCCTGATGAGGTGGCGGATGGTCTCCTGAGGGATCTCCTCCCAGACCTGGACTAAAGCATCCGCCAACTCCTGGACAGTCTGTGTGCATTGGTGGATGGAGCGAGACATGATGTCCCAGATGTGCTCAATTGGATTCAGGTCTGGGGAATGGGCGGGCCAGTCCATAGCATCAATGCCTTCCTCTTGCAGGAACTGCTGACACACTCCAGCCACATGAGGTCTAGCATTGTCTTGCATTAGGAGGAACCCAGGGCCAACCGCACCAGCATATGGTCTCACAAGGGGTCTGAGGATCTCATCTCGGTACCTAATGGCAGTCAGGCTACCTCTGGCGAGCACATGGAGGGCTGTGCGGCCCCCCAAAGAAATGCCACCCCACACCATGACTGACCCACCGCCAAACCGGTCATGCTGGAGGATGTTACAGGCAGCAGAACGTTCTTCACGGCATCTCCAGACTCTGTCACGTCTGTCACGTGCTCAGTGTGAACCTGCTTTCATCTGTGAAGAGCACAGGGCGCCAGTGGCGAATTTGCCAATCTTGTTGTTCTCTGGCAAATGCCAAACGTCCTGCACGGTGATGGGCTGTAAGCACAACCCCCACCTGTGGATGTCGGGCCCTCATACCACCCTCATGGAGTCTGTTTCTGACCGTTTGAGCAGACACATGCACATTTGTGGCCTGCTGGAGGTCATTTTGCAGGGCTCTGTCAGTGCTTCTCCTGCTCTTCCTTGCACAAAGGCGGAGGTAGCGGTCCTGCTGCTGGGTTGTTGCCCTCCTACGGCCTCCTCCACGTCTCCTGATGTACTGGCCTGTCTCCTGGTAGCGCCTCCATGCTCTGGACACTACGCTGACAGACACAGCAAACCTTCTTGCCACAGCTCGCATTGATGTGCCATCCTGGATGAGCTGCACTACCTGAGCCACTTGTGTGGGTTGTAGACTCCGTCTCATGCTACCTCTAGAGTGAAAGCACCGCCAGCATTCAAAAGTGACCAAAACATCAGCCAGGAAGCATAGGAACTGAGAAGTGGTCTGTGGTCCCCACCTGCAGAATCACTCCTTTATTGGGGGTGTCTTGCTAATTGCCTATAATTTCCACCTGTTGTCTATTCCATTTGCACAACAGCATGTGAAATGTATTGTCAATCAGTGTTGCTTCCTAAGTGGACAGATTGATTGCACAGAAGTGTGATTGACTTGGAGTTACATTGTGTTGTTTAAGTGTTCCCTTTATTTTTTTGAGCAGTGTATATATAACAGAAAATGTTTTTATCCTGTTTCTCTCTTAACAATTTAATAGTTAGTAGTTACTGTATTTCTGACTGCTATTCTTTCTTTTTGCAACATGAAATCGCTATCAGTTAGCATGTGGAACATTCAGGGTCTAAACTCATCAACCTATCAGTTAGCATGTGGAACATTCAGGGTCTAAACTCATCAACCTATCAGTTAGCATGTGGAACATTCAGGGTCTAAACTCATCAACCTATCAGTTAGCATGTGGAACATTCAGGGTCTAAACTCATCAACCTATCAGTTAGCATGTGGAACATTCAGGGCCTAAACTCATCAACCTATCAGTTAGCATGTGGAACATTCAGGGCCTAAACTCATCAACCTATCAGTTAGCATGTGGAACATTCAGGGTCTAAACTCATCAACCTTTGGACTGAAGAGTTTAGCACTGGAGTTCAACAAAAATCTGAAAGATGTTGACGTCATCATTCTGCAGGAGACATGGCGTAAGGCAGACATTGTCACTCACTGTCCCACAGGCTATAGAGAGGTAATCATGCTGTCACTGTCCCACAGGTTATAGAGAGGTAATCATGCTGTCACTGTCCCACAGGCTACAGAGAGGTAATTGGGCCATCACAGTAGCACAGCTCTGTCAATAGAGGCAGAGACTCTGGAGGACTGATCATTTGGTACAAATCCCAACTACAAAATTGAGTTGATCCACTCAAAATTGGTACATATCACATTTGGTTAAAGCTGAAAAAAGATCTTGTACTGGCAGAAAAATATGTGTTCCTTTGCGCAGTATATATATCCCCCCCCCCCCCTCAGAATCCCCATATTACTCAGAGGAGATCTTCCCCACCCTTCAGGAAGAGACGTGACATTTCCTGGCCCAGAGAAATGTGCTCATCTGTGGGGACACAAATGCGCGCACAGGAACACTACCTGATCTAACGACCACGCGAGGGGATAGCTTTATTACAGGCCATACTGTTTCTAACTGTCTTAACCTCCTCCATAGAACCAACAGTGACAGCACCATCAACAACAACGGAAGGGATCTGTTGCAGCTCTGTAGAAGACTGGGTCTGTACTTTGTCAATGGTAGGTTACGGGGGGACTCTTTGGGGAGATTCACCTATTGCTCACCTCTTGGCCACAGCACAGTAGACTATATGATTACAGACATTGACCCTTTCTCTCTCAGCTCATTCACTGTCAAGCCACTAACACCTCTGTCTGATCACAGCCAAATTACGTTGTTCCTCAAAAGAACAGACATGGAAACAACCACACATTCACAGCCTAGTAAGCTGTACAACATCAGAAATTCATGCAGATGGGCCCAAAACAGCACAGAAGAATACAAAAAAAAACTGTAACCAAAATATCCAAATACTCTTAGATAACTTTCTGGAGAGCACATTCACTCGCAGTAAAGAAGGCATCAATCTAGCAGTAAAAAACATCAACTATATATTCAGGCAAACGGCAAAAGAAGCACAGCTGAAATTGATAAAAAACAAAACAAAAAAGATCACAGATGACAAGTGGTTTGTTGCAGATTGTAAAATTATAAGGACAAAAATTAGAACACTATCCAACCAAAAGCACAGAGACCCAGATAATGGTGAATTACGCCTTCATTACTGTGAGACTGTAAAACTCTATAAACGTACACTCAGAACCAAAAAAGCACAGTACAACAGCAAGCAGCTGACACTAATTGAGGAGTCCATAAACACAAACAATGTCTGGCAAAATTGGAAAAAAATTATAATAATTAACAACAGGAATTAGCGATACAAAATGGTGACATATGGATAACCCATTTTAAAACACTCTACAACACCGTTCAAATCGACAAAAACGCAGAACAACGCCAAATTCACGAGAAGTTGAATGGATTAGAAAAAGCTATAAAGGACAATTCAACATCCATTGGACTCCCCAATTACTGACCAGGAGCTCTATAAGAAACTTCAGGCCCTCAAATTTAAAAAGCATGTGGACCTGATGGCATCCTAAATGAGATGCACAAACTCATAGTGCAACATTTCTATTGGCTATATTAAAACTGTTTAATTTGATCCTGAGTGTAGGTTATTTCCCTGACATCTGGAATCAAGGACTCATAACCCCAATCTTTAAGAATGGAGACAAATTTGACCCTAACAAGTACAGAGGCATTTGTGTGAACAGTAACCTGGGGAAGGTTTTCTGTGGTATTATAAATGTAAGAGTTCTAAACTTCCTTAAAAAGTCTTGAGTAAAAGCCAAATTGGATTTATACTAAAACTTCGCACGACTGATCATATATACACCCTACACACCCTGATAGATAAACATGTCCACCAAAATAATACCAAAATGTACGCTTGCTTTATCGACTTCCAAAAAGCATTTGATTCTATTTGGCATACAGGACTGTTCTACAAAGTTATTGAAAGTGGGGTAGGGGGTAAAACATATGACATAATTAAATCAATGTATACTGGCAGTATGTGCAGAATTAAAATTGTCAAGAAAAGAACAGAATTCTTTAACCAGAGGCGGGGCCTTCGCCAGGGATGCAATCTGAGCCCTGCACTCTTCAATATTTACATCAACGAATTGGCCACTATTCTAGAAAAATCCTCAGCCCCTGGTGTTAGTCTCCACAATTCAGAGATGACCTATGCCTGCTGTCCCCCACAGCACATGGCCTACAGCAGAGCCTGGACCTGCTAGAGCTGTACTGCCAGACCTGGGCCCTGGCAGTAAACCCCAAAAATACAAAAACAATGATTTTCCAGAGAAGATCCAGATCTCAGGGAATTAGACCAAAGTTCTCAATTGGTACAAAATATATGGAGTACTGCTCACACTACAATTACTTAGGTTTAAAAATAAGCTCAACTGGACACCTTAATGAGGCAGTGAATGAAGTGAGAGAGAAAGCACGCAGGGCATTACATGCCATTAAAAAACTAATTCAAATTGAAATACCTATTAAAATTTGGTTAAAACTAATTGAATGTGTCATTGAACCAATTGCACTTTATGGCAGCGAGGTGTGGGGTCCACTTCAAAACAAGATTTCACCTAATGGGACAAACACCCCATTGAAACCCTGCATGCAGAGGTCTGTAAGATTCTCCTACATGTCCAGAGGAAAACTACAAACAATGCATGCAGGACATAATTAAGATGAGCAAAGAAAAGAGTCCCCTCATCCAGCTGGTCTTGGGGCTGAGTTCAAAAACCTGTTCTACTAACACAATGAAGCCTCAGGACCAGAACATCCAACCAATCAGAATAAACCAAACTACAACACAGTCAAACCAAAACTACATTGCTTATTGGGAAACACAAGCACAAGCACAAAGCAATATGCAGTGCTATCTGGCCCTAAATCGACAGTACACCATGGCTAAATATTTGACCATGATTACTAATCAAAACCTTAGAAAAACGTTGACAAAGTCCAGGCTCAGTGAGCACAGCCTTGCTATTGAGAAGGGTAGACACAGGAAAACCTGGCTCCCTGTAGAGGAAAGGCTGTGCAACCACTGAGACAAAGCTGCATTTCCTGACAAAATGTAAAAAATATAAAACAATTAGAGAGTGTCATTTCCCAAAATGTGAAACCCGTATTCAAGGTTAAAGACCTCTCTGATGAGAGTAGGCTAGCCATCCTGTTGGGGGAGGACGCAGAGAGCTGTGGATTGGCAGCGCACTACAATGCTGCCTGCCATAAGATGAAGGACAGTGTCTGACAGACCAATAAACCTGCACATGTCCTCTACTGTATGCTTATTGTTATTGTTCAATGTATGGTTATTTTGACCCTTGGTTATTGTTGTTACTGTTGTCCCGTTGACAATTTTGATTCTTATTATTTTCATATAGTAAATATCCAAAGTAAGCTTTGACAATATGTACATTGATACGTCATGCCAATAAAGCAAATTGAGAGAGAGACAGAGACAGAGACAGAGAGAGCGAGAGAGCGAGAGAGGGGAAAAGCGGTACCGGTACCGCACGGCAAGCGGTACCAGAGCAGCCAAGTCTAGGTCCAAGAGGCTTCTAAACAGCTTCTACCCCCAAGCCACAAGACTCCTGAATATCTAGTCAAATGGCTACCCAGACTATTCACATTGCCCCCCCCTCCCCTCTCCACACCACTGCCACTATCTGTTGTCATCTATTTATAGTCACTTTAATAACTCTACCTACATGTCCATACTACCTCAACTAACCAGTGCACATTGACTGTACCGGCACCCCCTGTTTATATTGTTATTTTTTACTGCTGTTCTTTAATTACTTGTTCATTTAATCTTTTATTTCTATCCATATTTTTTTTAAACTGCATTGTTGGTTAAGGGCTCGTAAGTAAGCATTTCACTGTAAGGTGAAAATACCTGTTGTATTTGGCACATGTGACAAATACAATTTGATTTGATTCGATCGTTGAGTGTTGGGCATCGTTGAGTGTTAAGTATCGTTGAGTGTTAGGTATCGTTGAGTGTTAGGTATCGTTGAGTGTTAAGTATCGTTGAGTGTTAGGTATCGTTGAGTGTTAGGTATCGTTGAGTGTTAGGCATCGTTGAGTGTTAGGTATCGTTGAGTGTTAGGTATCGTTGAGTGTTAGATATCGTTGAGTGTTAAGTATCGCTGAGTGTTAGGTATCGTTGAGTGTTAGGTATCGTTGTGTGTTAGGCATCGTTGAGTGTTAGGTATCGTTGAGTGTTAGGTATCGTTGAGTGTTAGATATCGTTGAGTGTTAAGTATCGCTGAGTATTAGGTATCATTGAGTGTTAAGTATCGTTGTGTGTTAGGTATCGTTGAGTGTTAAGTATCGCTGAGTGTTAGGTATTGGTGAGTGTTAAGTATCGTTGAGTATTAAGTATCATTGAGTATTAGGTATCGTTGCGTGTTAAGTATCGCTGAGTATCCGGTATGGTTGAGTGTTAGGTATGGTTGAGTGTTAGGTATCGTTGAGTATTAGGTATCGTTGAGTATTAGGTATGGTTGAGTGTTAGGTATGGTTGAGTGTTAGGTATGGTTGAGTGTTAGGTATCGTTGAGTGTTAGGTATCGTTGAGTGTTAAGTATCGTTGAGTGTTGGGCATCTTTGAGTGTTATGTGCAC
>NC_138309.1:86577500-86697500 GCF_965601325.2 Salmo salar | reverse complement strand
GTCTCTCTCTCCTCGTCTCTCTCTCTCTCTCTCTCTCTCTCTTTCTCTCTCTGTGTGTGTGTGTGGTGTTCTCTGTGGGGATGTTTGTGAGGTATTCAGGCAGTCAAAGGGTGAAATGTTTGTTTAACTTTTTGTATGGCCAGGCAAAGTTGGCCATATGGGTCGGGGGGCGGGGGGTCTCTGCACGCCATAGCGTTGATTTAAATTATTAGATAGAGTTTAATAGTCACATGTACAGGGCTGCAGATGTAAGCTTTGTGTTGAGATTAGAGGAGGCCGCTATGGTATTGAAGGTAGAGCTGTAGTCGACGAACAGCATCCTGACATATGCATTTCCTTTGTCCAGATGGGTGAGAGGCAGTGTGCAGTGCAGTGGTGATTGCGTCGTCAGTAGATCTGTCAGGGCGGTAGATGAATTGGAGAGGGTTGAGTGTGTCGGAGAGGGAGAGAGGAGGTGATGTGGTTTTTGACTAGCCTTTCGAAGCACGGAAGTGAGTGCTACTGTTCGGTAGTAATTCAGTTCAGTTACTTTCCCCTTTCTTGGAAACTGTGGTGATAGTGGACATCTTGAAGCAGGTGGGGATAGTGGCCTAAACTGTGGAGAGATTAAAAATGGCAGAAAATACGACAGCCAGTTATTCAGCACGTGCTATAAAGGGGGTGGCTAGGGATGCCGTCTTGGCCCGGGCAGCCTTGCGAGGGTTAACATGTTTGTACGACGGAAATACGTCGTCCGTAGGAGACCGTAAGTACATAGCCCACATCGTTCTCAGGGGCTCTCCTCGGCAGCTTAGAGTCATCGCTGTGCTCGAAGCGTGAGAAAAAAGGTGTGAAATGATTAACAGTGGTGAGATTTTTCAGGAGGGGAATGATGGGAGGCTGTCAGTACAGCTGGAGAGGAGGGGCTGGATGTACGGTTGGATGGTTACATACACATAGTGTAGAAGACAGTATATAGATCTGGGATGATGCATATGAGGACTTGTTCTCAACTGGCCTACCTGGTTAAATAAAGGTGAAATAAATAAAAAAATTACAAAAAAATTGTAATGCAAGATATGTAAATATCATTATTAAAGTGGCACTTTTGTTTCCTAAAGTGACTAGTGATCCATTTATTAAAGTGGCCAATGATTTCAAGTCTATATTTAGGCAGCAGCCTCTCTATGTTAGTGATGGCTGTTTAACAGTCTGATGGCCTTGAGATAGAAGCTGTTTTTCAGTCTCTCGGACCCAGCTTTGATGCACCTGTACTGACCTCGCCTTCTGGATGATAGCGGGGTGAACAGACAGTGGCTTGGGTGGTTGTTGTCCTTGATGATCTTTTTGGTCCTTCCTGTGACATCGGGTGCTGTAGGTGCCCTGGATGGCAGATAGTTTGCCCCCGGTGATGCGTTGTGCAGACCTCACTACCCTCTGGAGAGCCCTGCGGTTGTGGGCGGTGCAGTTTCCGTACCAGGCGGTGATACAGCCCGACAGGGTGCTCTCAATTGTGCATCTGTAGAAGTCTGTGAGGGTTTTACGTGACAAGCCAAATTTCTTCAGCCTCCTGAGGTTGAAGAGGCGCCCTTGCACCTTCTTCACCACACTATCTGTGTGGGTGGACCATTTCAGCTTGTCCGGGATGTATACGCCGAGGAACTTGAAACTTTCCACCTTCTCCACTGCTGTCCCTTCGATGTGGATAGGGTGCTACTCCCTCTGCTGTTTCCTGAAGTCCACGATCATCTCCTTTGATTTGTTTACGTTGAGTGAGAGGTTGTTTTCCTGACACCACACTTCGAGTTTCCTCACCTCCTCCCCAAAGGCCGTCTTGTCGTTGCTGGTGATCAAGCCTACTACTGTTGTGTCATCTGCAAACTTGATGATTGAGTTGGAGGTGCATGGCCACGCAGACATGGGTGAATAGGGAGTACAGGAGGGGGCTGAGCACGCACCCTTGTGGGGCCCCAGTGTTGAGGATCAGCGAAGTGGCGATGTTGTTTCCTACCTTCACCACCTGGGGGCGGCCAGTCAGGAAGTCCAGGACTCAATCGCACAGGGCGGGGTTGAGACCCAGGCCCTCAAGATTTAAGGATGAGCTTGGAGGGTACTATGGTGTTGAATGCTGAGCTGTAGTCAATGAACAGCATTCTTACATAGGTATTCCTCTTGTCCAGATGGGATAGGGCAGTGTGCAGTGTGATGGCGATTGCATCATCCTTTGATCTATTGGGGCGGTATGCAAACTGAACTGGGCTAGGTTGTCAGGTAAGGTAGAGGCGATATGATCCTTGACTAGTCTCTCAAAGCACTTCATGATGACAGAAGTGAGTGCTACGGGGCGATAGTCATTTAGTTCAGTTACCTTCGCCTTCTTGGGTACAGGAACAATGGCGGCCATCTTGAAACATGTGGGGAAAGCAGACTGGGATAGGGAGAGATTGAACATGTCCATAAACACACCAGCAAGCTGGTCTGCACATGCTTGAGGACACAGTTAGGGATAGCCGTCTGGGCCGGCAGCCTTGAGAGGGTTAACACGTTTAAATGCCTTACTCATGTCGGTCACAGAGAAGCAGAGGTGAGAGGGCGCAGCTCTTGGTATCGGGCCGGGTTGGTGGCACTGTATTATCCTCAAAGCGGGATAAGAAGGTGTTTAGTTTATCTGGAAGCAAGACGTCAGTGTCTGTGATGTGGATGGTTTTCTTTTTGTAGTCCGTGATTACGTCTCATATCTCAGCCGTTGAATTGTGCCTCCACTTTGTCTCTATACTGACGTTTGGTTGTATTCCTGGTCGTATTCCTGGTCATATTCCTGTTCGTAGTGCTGGTCGTATTCCTGGTTGTAGTGCTGGTCGTAGTGCTGGTTGTAGTGCTGGTCGTATTCCTGGTCGTAGTGCTGGTCGTATTCCTGGTCGTAGTGCTGGTTGTATTCCTGGTCGTAGTGCTGGTTGTATTCCTGGTCGTAGTGCTGGTTGTATTCCTGGTCATAGTGCTGGTCGTAGTGCTGGTCGTAGTGCTGGTCGTATTCCTGGTCGTAGTGCTGGTCGTATTCCTGGTCATAGTGCTGGTTGTATTCCTGGTCGTAGTGCTGGTTGTATTCCTGGTCGTAGTGCTGGTCGTAGTGCTGGTCGTAGTGCTGGTCGTAGTGATGGTTCTATTCCTGGTCGTAGTGCTGGTCGTATTCCTGGTCGTAGTGCTGGTTGTAGTGCTGGTTGTAGTGCTGGTTGTAGTGCTGGTTGTATTCCTGGTCGTAGTGCGGGTCGTATTCCTGGTCATAGTGCTGGTTGTATTCCTGGTCGTATTGCTGGTTGTATTCCTGGTTGTAGTGCTGGTTGTACTCCTGGTCATAATGCTGGTTTTATTCCTGGTCATAATGCTGGTTTTATTCCTGGTCGTAATGCTGGTTGTATTCCTGGTCGTAGTGCTGGTTGTAGTGCTGGTCGTATTCCTGGTCGTAGTGCTGGTTGTATTCCTGGTCGTAGTGCTGGTTGTATTCCTGGTCATAGTGCTGGTTGTATTCCTGGTTGTAGTGCTGGTTGTACTCCTGGTCATAGTGCTGGTTGTATTCCTGGTCGTAGTGCTGGTCGTATTCCTGGTCATAGTGCTGGTCGTATTCCTGGTTGTAGTGCTGGTTGTATTCCTGGTCGTAGTGCTGGTTGTAGTGCTGTTTGTATTCCTGGTTGTAGTGCTGGTTGTATTCCTGGTCGTAGTGCTGGTTGTATTCCTGGTTGTAGTGCTGGTCGTATTCCTGGTCGTAGTGCTGGTTGTATTCCTGGTCGTAGTGCTGGTTGTAGTGCTGGTTGTATTCCTGGTCATAGTGCTGGTTGTATTCCTGGTCGTAGTGCTGGTTGTATTCCTGGTCGTAGTGCTGGTCGTATTCCTGGTTGTAGTGCTGGTCGTATTCCTGGTCGTAGTGCTGGTTTTATTCCTGGTCATAGTGCTGGTTGTATTCCTGGTCGTAGTGCTGGTTTTATTCCTGGTCGTAGTGCTGGTCGTATTCCTGGTCGTAGTGCTGGTTGTGCTGGTAAATTGATGTCGCTCTGATATCCAATAGTTCTTCCCGGCTGTGTGTAATAACACTTATTAAGATTTTCTGGGCTAACAATGTAAGGAATAAAAAAACGAAATACTGCATAGTTTCCTAAGTGTGTGTGTGTGTAATGTGTGTGATTGATTGAATGGTAAGCAGGTCAATGGATGTGTGTCTGTGTGCGTATGCGTCACCGTGTGGGGGTGCGGTTCATGCTGTCAATAATAGGGAGGAAACAGGCCGTGCCGCCGTCCGTCGTCAGTCGTGTCAAGTCTCCCCCAAGTCAACACAACAACAAACACACACATCGTCGTCCTTCACTAAAACACCCAGTGTACCATTTGCTATATGTGTGTGTACGCACATGCACACATCAGCTATCCCAATGACTAGTGAGTTGGCCACAGTCTCCACTATCCCAATGACTAGTGAGTTGGCCACAGTCTCCACTATCCCAATGACTAGTGAGTTGGCCACAGTCTCCACTATCCCAATGTCTAGTGAGTTGGCCACAGTCTCCACATCCCAATGTCCAGTGAGTTGGCTACAGTCTCAGCTATCTCAATGTCTGGTGAGTTGGCCACAGTCTCCACTATCCCAATGACTAGTGAGTTGGCCATAGTCTCCACTATCCCAATGTCTAGTGAGTTGGCCACAGTCTCAGCTATCCCAATGTCTAGTGAGTTGACCACAGTCTCAGCTACCCCAATGTCTAGTGAGTTGGCCACAGTCTCCACTATCCCAACGACTAGTGAGTTGGCTACAGTCTCCACTATCCCAATGACTATGAGTTGGCCACAGTCTCCACTATCCCAATGTCTAGTGAGTTGGCCACAGTCTCCACTATCCCAATGTCTAGTGAGTTGGCCACAGTCTCCACTATCCCAATGTCTAGTGAGTTGACCACAGTCTCAGCTACCCCAATGTCTAGTGAGTTGGCCACAGTCTCAGCTATCCCAATGTCTAGTGAGTTGACCACAGTCTCAGCTACCCCAATGTATAGTGAGTTGGCCACAGTCTCCACTATCCCAATGCCTAGTGAGTTGGCCACAGTCTCCACTATCCCAATGACTAGTGAGTTGGCCACAGTCTCCACTATCCCAATGACTAGTGAGTTGACCACAGTCTCAGCTATCCCAATGACTAGTGAGTTGGCCACAGTCTCCACTATCCGAATGACTAGTGAGTTGGCCACAGTCTCCACTATCCTAATGACTATGAGTTGGCCACAGTCTCCACTATCCCAATGACTAGTGAGTTGGCTACAGTCTCCACTATCCCAATGTCTAGTGAGTTGGCCACAGTCTCCACTATCCCAATGTCTAGTGAGTTGACCACAGTCTCAGCTATCCCAATGACTAGTGAGTTGGCCACAGTCTCCACTATCCCAATGACTAGTGAGTTGGCCACAGTCTCAGCTATCCCAATGACTGGTGAGTTGGCCACAGGCTCCACTATCCTAATGACTAGTGAGTTGGCTACAGTCTCCACTATCCAAATGACTAGTGAGTTGTCTCAGCTGTCCCAATGTATTTTGCTTTGTCTACGCTATCCCAATGACTAGTGAGTTGGCCACAGTCTCAGCTATCCCAATGACTAGTGAGTTGGCTACAGTCTCCACTATCCCAATGTCTAGTGAGTTGGCCACAGTCTCCACTATCCCAATGTCTAGTGAGTTGGCCACAGTCTCCACTATCCCAATGTCTAGTGAGTTGACCACAGTCTCAGCTACCCCAATGTCTAGTGAGTTGGCCACAGTCTCAGCTATCCCAATGTCTAGTGAGTTGACCACAGTCTCAGCTACCCCAATGTATAGTGAGTTGGCCACAGTCTCCACTATCCCAATGTCTAGTGAGTTGGCCACATTCTCCACTATCCCAATGCCTAGTGAGTTGGCCACAGTCTCCACTATCCCAATGACTAGTGAGTTGGCCACAGTCTCCACTATCCCAATGACTAGTGAGTTGGCCACATTCTCCACTATCCCAATGCCTAGTGAGTTGGCCACAGTCTCCACTATCCCAATGACTAGTGAGTTGGCCACAGTCTCCATTATCCCAATGCCTAGTGAGTTGGCCACAGTCTCCACTATCCTCATGACTATGAGTTGGCCACAGTCTCCACTATCCCAATGCCTAGTGAGTTGGCCACAGTCTCCACTATCCCAATGACTAGTGAGTTGGCCACAGTCTCCACTATCCTCATGACTATGAGTTGGCCACAGTCTCCACTATCCTAATGACTAGTGAGTTGTCCACAGTCTCCACTATCCCAATGACTAGTGAGTTGGCCACAGTCTCAGCTATCCCAATGACTAGTGAGTTGGCCACAGTCTCCACTATCCCAATAACTAGTGAGTTGGCCACAGTCTCCACTATCCTAATGACTATGAGTTGGCCACAGTCTCCACTATCCCAATGACTAGTGAGTTGGCTACAGTCTCCACTATCCCAATGTCTAGTGAGTTGGCCACAGTCTCCACTATCCTAATGTCTAGTGAGTTGACCACAGTCTCTGCTACCCCAATGTCTAGTGAGTTTGCCACAGTCTCCACTATCCCAATGTCTAGTGAGTTGGCCACAGTCTCCACTATCCCAATGTCTAGTGAGTTGGCCACAGTCTCCACTATCCCAATGTCTAGTGAGTTGACCACAGTCTCAGCTACCCCAATGTCTAGTGAGTTGGCCACAGTCTCCACTATCCCAATGTCTAGTGAGTTGGCCACAGTCTACACTATCCCAATGCCTAGTGAGTTGGCCACAGTCTCCACTATCCCAATGACTAGTGAGTTGGCCACAGTCTCAGCTATCCCAATGACTAGTGAGTTGGCCACAGGCTCCACTATCCTAATGTCTAGTGAGTTGGCCACAGTCTCAGCTATCCCAATGACTAGTGAGTTGACTACAGTCTCCACTATCCCAATGACTAGTGAGTTGTCTCCGCTGTCCCAATGTATTTTGCTTTGTCTACGCTATCCCAATGACTAGTGAATTGGCCACAGTCTCAGCTATCCCAATGTCTAGTGAGTTGGCTAAAGTCTCCACTATCCCAATGCCTAGTGAGTTGGCCACAGTCTCCACTATCCCAATGACTAGTGAGTTGTCTCCGCTGTCCAAATGTATTTTGCTTTGTCTACGCTATCCCAATGACTAGTGAGTTGGCCACAGTCTCAGCTATCCCAATGTCTAGTGAGTTGGCTACAGTCTCCACTATCCCAATGACTATGAGTTGGCCACAGTCTCCACTATCCCAATGTCTAGTGAGTTGGCCACAGTCTCCACTATCCCAATGTCTAGTGAGTTGACCACAGTCTCAGCTACCCCAATGTCTAGTGAGTTGGCCACAGTCTCAGCTATCCCAATGTCTAGTGAGTTGACCACAGTCTCAGCTACCCCAATGTATAGTGAGTTGGCCAAAGTCTCCACTATCCCAATGTCTAGTGAGTTGGCCACATTCTCCACTATCCCAATGCCTAGTGAGTTGGCCACAGTCTCCACTATCCCAATGACTAGTGAGTTGGCCACAGTCTCCACTATCCCAATGACTAGTGAGTTGGCCACATTCTCCACTATCCCAATGCCTAGTGAGTTGGCCACAGTCTCCACTATCCCAATGACTAGTGAGTTGGCCACAGTCTCCATTATCCCAATGCCTAGAGAGTTGGCCACAGTCTCCACTATCCCAATGACTAGTGAGTTGGCCACAGTCTCCACTCTCCCAATGACTAGTGAGTTAGCCACAGTCTCCACTATCCTCATGACTATGAGTTGGCCACAGTCTCCACTATCCCAATGCCTAGTGAGTTGGCCACAGTCTCCACTATCCCAATGACTAGTGAGTTGGCAACAGTCTCCACTATCCTCATGACTATGAGTTGGCCACAGTCTCCACTATCCTAATGACTAGTGAGTTGTCCACAGTCTCCACTATCCCAATGCCTAGTGAGTTGGCCACAGTCTCAGCTATCCCAATGACTAGTGAGTTGACCACAGTCTCAGCTACCCCAATGTATAGTGAGTTGGCCACAGTCTCCACTATCCCAATGCCTAGTGAGTTGGCCACAGTCTCCACTATCCCAATGACTAGTGAGTTGGCCACAGTCTCAGCTATCCCAATGACTAGTGAGTTGGCCACAGTCTCCACTATCCGAATGACTAGTGAGTTGGCCACAGTCTCCACTATCCTAATGACTATGAGTTGGCCACAGTCTCCACTATCCCAACGACTAGTGAGTTGGCTACAGTCTCCACTATCCCAATGACTATGAGTTGGCCACAGTCTCAGCTACCCCAATGTCTAGTGAGTTGGCCACAGTCTCAGCTACCCCAATGTATAGTGAGTTGGCCACAGTCTCCACTATCCCAATGTCTAGTGAGTTGGCCACATTCTCCACTATCCCAATGCCTAGTGAGTTGGCCACAGTCTCCACTATCCCAATGACTAGTGAGTTGGCCACAGTCTCCACTATCCCAATGACTAGTGAGTTGGCCACAGTCTCCACTATCCCAATGACTAGTGAGTTGACCACAGTCTCAGCTATCCCAATGACTAGTGAGTTGGCCACAGTCTCCACTATCCGAATGACTAGTGAGTTGGCCACAGTCTCCACTATCCTAATGACTATGAGTTGGCCACAGTCTCCACTATCCCAATGACTAGTGAGTTGGCTACAGTCTCCACTATCCCAATGTCTAGTGAGTTGGCCACAGTCTCCACTATCCCAATGTCTAGTGAGTTGACCACAGTCTCAGCTATCCCAATGACTAGTGAGTTGGCCACAGTCTCCACTATCCCAATGACTAGTGAGTTGGCCACAGTCTCAGCTATCCCAATGACTGGTGAGTTGGCCACAGGCTCCACTATCCTAATGACTAGTGAGTTGGCTACAGTCTCCACTATCCAAATGACTAGTGAGTTGTCTCAGCTGTCCCAATGTATTTTGCTTTGTCTACGCTATCCCAATGACTAGTGAGTTGGCCACAGTCTCAGCTATCCCAATGACTAGTGAGTTGGCTACAGTCTCCACTATCCCAATGTCTAGTGAGTTGGCCACAGTCTCCACTATCCCAATGTCTAGTGAGTTGGCCACAGTCTCCACTATCCCAATGTCTAGTGAGTTGACCACAGTCTCAGCTACCCCAATGTCTAGTGAGTTGGCCACAGTCTCAGCTATCCCAATGTCTAGTGAGTTGACCACAGTCTCAGCTACCCCAATGTATAGTGAGTTGGCCACAGTCTCCACTATCCCAATGTCTAGTGAGTTGGCCACATTCTCCACTATCCCAATGCCTAGTGAGTTGGCCACAGTCTCCACTATCCCAATGACTAGTGAGTTGGCCACAGTCTCCACTATCCCAATGACTAGTGAGTTGGCCACATTCTCCACTATCCCAATGCCTAGTGAGTTGGCCACAGTCTCCACTATCCCAATGACTAGTGAGTTGGCCACAGTCTCCATTATCCCAATGCCTAGTGAGTTGGCCACAGTCTCCACTATCCTCATGACTATGAGTTGGCCACAGTCTCCACTATCCCAATGCCTAGTGAGTTGGCCACAGTCTCCACTATCCCAATGACTAGTGAGTTGGCCACAGTCTCCACTATCCTCATGACTATGAGTTGGCCACAGTCTCCACTATCCTAATGACTAGTGAGTTGTCCACAGTCTCCACTATCCCAATGACTAGTGAGTTGGCCACAGTCTCAGCTATCCCAATGACTAGTGAGTTGGCCACAGTCTCCACTATCCCAATAACTAGTGAGTTGGCCACAGTCTCCACTATCCTAATGACTATGAGTTGGCCACAGTCTCCACTATCCCAATGACTAGTGAGTTGGCTACAGTCTCCACTATCCCAATGTCTAGTGAGTTGGCCACAGTCTCCACTATCCTAATGTCTAGTGAGTTGACCACAGTCTCTGCTACCCCAATGTCTAGTGAGTTTGCCACAGTCTCCACTATCCCAATGTCTAGTGAGTTGGCCACAGTCTCCACTATCCCAATGTCTAGTGAGTTGGCCACAGTCTCCACTATCCCAATGTCTAGTGAGTTGACCACAGTCTCAGCTACCCCAATGTCTAGTGAGTTGGCCACAGTCTCCACTATCCCAATGTCTAGTGAGTTGGCCACAGTCTACACTATCCCAATGCCTAGTGAGTTGGCCACAGTCTCCACTATCCCAATGACTAGTGAGTTGGCCACAGTCTCAGCTATCCCAATGACTAGTGAGTTGGCCACAGGCTCCACTATCCTAATGTCTAGTGAGTTGGCCACAGTCTCAGCTATCCCAATGACTAGTGAGTTGACTACAGTCTCCACTATCCCAATGACTAGTGAGTTGTCTCCGCTGTCCCAATGTATTTTGCTTTGTCTACGCTATCCCAATGACTAGTGAATTGGCCACAGTCTCAGCTATCCCAATGTCTAGTGAGTTGGCTAAAGTCTCCACTATCCCAATGCCTAGTGAGTTGGCCACAGTCTCCACTATCCCAATGACTAGTGAGTTGTCTCCGCTGTCCAAATGTATTTTGCTTTGTCTACGCTATCCCAATGACTAGTGAGTTGGCCACAGTCTCAGCTATCCCAATGTCTAGTGAGTTGGCTACAGTCTCCACTATCCCAATGACTATGAGTTGGCCACAGTCTCCACTATCCCAATGTCTAGTGAGTTGGCCACAGTCTCCACTATCCCAATGTCTAGTGAGTTGACCACAGTCTCAGCTACCCCAATGTCTAGTGAGTTGGCCACAGTCTCAGCTATCCCAATGTCTAGTGAGTTGACCACAGTCTCAGCTACCCCAATGTATAGTGAGTTGGCCAAAGTCTCCACTATCCCAATGTCTAGTGAGTTGGCCACATTCTCCACTATCCCAATGCCTAGTGAGTTGGCCACAGTCTCCACTATCCCAATGACTAGTGAGTTGGCCACAGTCTCCACTATCCCAATGACTAGTGAGTTGGCCACATTCTCCACTATCCCAATGCCTAGTGAGTTGGCCACAGTCTCCACTATCCCAATGACTAGTGAGTTGGCCACAGTCTCCATTATCCCAATGCCTAGAGAGTTGGCCACAGTCTCCACTATCCCAATGACTAGTGAGTTGGCCACAGTCTCCACTCTCCCAATGACTAGTGAGTTAGCCACAGTCTCCACTATCCTCATGACTATGAGTTGGCCACAGTCTCCACTATCCCAATGCCTAGTGAGTTGGCCACAGTCTCCACTATCCCAATGACTAGTGAGTTGGCAACAGTCTCCACTATCCTCATGACTATGAGTTGGCCACAGTCTCCACTATCCTAATGACTAGTGAGTTGTCCACAGTCTCCACTATCCCAATGCCTAGTGAGTTGGCCACAGTCTCAGCTATCCCAATGACTAGTGAGTTGACCACAGTCTCAGCTACCCCAATGTATAGTGAGTTGGCCACAGTCTCCACTATCCCAATGCCTAGTGAGTTGGCCACAGTCTCCACTATCCCAATGACTAGTGAGTTGGCCACAGTCTCAGCTATCCCAATGACTAGTGAGTTGGCCACAGTCTCCACTATCCGAATGACTAGTGAGTTGGCCACAGTCTCCACTATCCTAATGACTATGAGTTGGCCACAGTCTCCACTATCCCAACGACTAGTGAGTTGGCTACAGTCTCCACTATCCCAATGACTATGAGTTGGCCACAGTCTCAGCTACCCCAATGTCTAGTGAGTTGGCCACAGTCTCAGCTACCCCAATGTATAGTGAGTTGGCCACAGTCTCCACTATCCCAATGTCTAGTGAGTTGGCCACATTCTCCACTATCCCAATGCCTAGTGAGTTGGCCACAGTCTCCACTATCCCAATGACTAGTGAGTTGGCCACAGTCTCCACTATCCCAATGACTAGTGAGTTGGCCACATTCTCCACTATCCCAATGCCTAGTGAGTTGGCCACAGTCTCCACTATCCCAATGACTAGTGAGTTGGCCACAGTCTCCATTATCCCAATGCCTAGTGAGTTGGCCACAGTCTCTACTATCCCAATGACTAGTGAGTTGGCCACAGTCTCCACTCTCCCAATGACTAGTGAGTTGGCCACAGTCTCCACTATCCTCATGACTATGAGTTGGCCACAGTCTCCACTATCCCAATGCCTAGTGAGTTGGCCACAGTCTCCACTATCCCAATGACTAGTGAGTTGGCAACAGTCTCCACTATCCTCATGACTATGAGTTGGCCACAGTCTCCACTATCCCAATGACTAGTGAGTTGTCCACAGTCTCCACTATCCCAATGCCTAGTGAGTTGGCCACAGTCTCAGCTATCCCAATGACTAGTGAGTTGGCCACAGTCTCCACTATCCCAATAACTAGTGAGTTGGCCACAGTCTCCACTATCCTAATGACTATGAGTTGGCCACAGTCTCCACTATCCCAATGACTAGTGAGTTGGCTACAGTCTCCACTATCCCAATGTCTAGTGAGTTGGCCACAGTCTCCACTATCCTAATGTCTAGTGAGTTGACCACAGTCTCTGCTACCCCAATGTCTAGTGAGTTTGCCATAGTCTCCACTATCCCAATGTCTAGTGAGTTGGCCACAGTCTCCACTATCCCAATGTCTAGTGAGTTGGCCACAGTCTCCACTATCCCAATGTCTAGTGAGTTGACCACAGTCTCAGCTACCCCAATGTCTAGTGAGTTGGCCACAGTCTCCACTATCCCAATGTCTAGTGAGTTGGCCACAGTCTCCACTATCCCAATGCCTAGTGAGTTGGCCACAGTCTCCACTATCCCAATGACTAGTGAGTTGGCCACAGTCTCCACTATCCCAATGTCTAGTGAGTTGACCACAGTCTCAGCTATCCCAATGACTAGTGAGTTGGCCACAGTCTCCACTATCCCAATGACTAGTGAGTTGGCCACAGTCTCAGCTATCCCAATGACTGGTGAGTTGGCCACAGGCTCCACTATCCTAATGACTAGTGAGTTGGCTACAGTCTCCACTATCCAAATGACTAGTGAGTTGTCTCAGCTGTCCCAATGTATTTTGCTTTGTCTACGCTATCCCAATGACTAGTGAGTTGGCCACAGTCTCAGCTATCCCAATGTCTAGTGAGTTGACCACAGTCTCAGCTACCCCAATGTATAGTGAGTTGGCCACAGTCTCCACTATCCCAATGCCTAGTGAGTTGGCCACAGTCTCCACTATCCCAATGCCTAGTGAGTTGACTAGTGAGTTGGCCACAGTCTCCACTATCCCAATGACTAGTGAGTTGACCACAGTCTCAGCTATCCCAATGACTAGTGAGTTGGCCACAGTCTCCACTATCCGAATGACTAGTGAGTTGGCCACAGTCTCCACTATCCTAATGACTATGAGTTGGCCACAGTCTCCACTATCCCAATGACTAGTGAGTTGGCTACAGTCTCCACTATCCCAATGTCTAGTGAGTTGGCCACAGTCTCCACTATCCCAATGTCTAGTGAGTTGACCACAGTCTCAGCTATCCCAATGACTAGTGAGTTGGCCACAGTCTCCACTATCCCAATGACTAGTGAGTTGGCCACAGTCTCAGCTATCCCAATGACTGGTGAGTTGGCCACAGGCTCCACTATCCTAATGACTAGTGAGTTGGCTACAGTCTCCACTATCCAAATGACTAGTGAGTTGTCTCAGCTGTCCCAATGTATTTTGCTTTGTCTACGCTATCCCAATGACTAGTGAGTTGGCCACAGTCTCAGCTATCCCAATGACTAGTGAGTTGGCTACAGTCTCCACTATCCCAATGTCTAGTGAGTTGGCCACAGTCTCCACTATCCCAATGTCTAGTGAGTTGGCCACAGTCTCCACTATCCCAATGTCTAGTGAGTTGACCACAGTCTCAGCTACCCCAATGTCTAGTGAGTTGGCCACAGTCTCAGCTATCCCAATGTCTAGTGAGTTGACCACAGTCTCAGCTACCCCAATGTATAGTGAGTTGGCCACAGTCTCCACTATCCCAATGTCTAGTGAGTTGGCCACATTCTCCACTATCCCAATGCCTAGTGAGTTGGCCACAGTCTCCACTATCCCAATGACTAGTGAGTTGGCCACAGTCTCCACTATCCCAATGACTAGTGAGTTGGCCACATTCTCCACTATCCCAATGCCTAGTGAGTTGGCCACAGTCTCCACTATCCCAATGACTAGTGAGTTGGCCACAGTCTCCATTATCCCAATGCCTAGTGAGTTGGCCACAGTCTCCACTATCCTCATGACTATGAGTTGGCCACAGTCTCCACTATCCCAATGCCTAGTGAGTTGGCCACAGTCTCCACTATCCCAATGACTAGTGAGTTGGCCACAGTCTCCACTATCCTCATGACTATGAGTTGGCCACAGTCTCCACTATCCTAATGACTAGTGAGTTGTCCACAGTCTCCACTATCCCAATGACTAGTGAGTTGGCCACAGTCTCAGCTATCCCAATGACTAGTGAGTTGGCCACAGTCTCCACTATCCCAATAACTAGTGAGTTGGCCACAGTCTCCACTATCCTAATGACTATGAGTTGGCCACAGTCTCCACTATCCCAATGACTAGTGAGTTGGCTACAGTCTCCACTATCCCAATGTCTAGTGAGTTGGCCACAGTCTCCACTATCCTAATGTCTAGTGAGTTGACCACAGTCTCTGCTACCCCAATGTCTAGTGAGTTTGCCACAGTCTCCACTATCCCAATGTCTAGTGAGTTGGCCACAGTCTCCACTATCCCAATGTCTAGTGAGTTGGCCACAGTCTCCACTATCCCAATGTCTAGTGAGTTGACCACAGTCTCAGCTACCCCAATGTCTAGTGAGTTGGCCACAGTCTCCACTATCCCAATGTCTAGTGAGTTGGCCACAGTCTACACTATCCCAATGCCTAGTGAGTTGGCCACAGTCTCCACTATCCCAATGACTAGTGAGTTGGCCACAGTCTCAGCTATCCCAATGACTAGTGAGTTGGCCACAGGCTCCACTATCCTAATGTCTAGTGAGTTGGCCACAGTCTCAGCTATCCCAATGACTAGTGAGTTGACTACAGTCTCCACTATCCCAATGACTAGTGAGTTGTCTCCGCTGTCCCAATGTATTTTGCTTTGTCTACGCTATCCCAATGACTAGTGAATTGGCCACAGTCTCAGCTATCCCAATGTCTAGTGAGTTGGCTAAAGTCTCCACTATCCCAATGCCTAGTGAGTTGGCCACAGTCTCCACTATCCCAATGACTAGTGAGTTGTCTCCGCTGTCCAAATGTATTTTGCTTTGTCTACGCTATCCCAATGACTAGTGAGTTGGCCACAGTCTCAGCTATCCCAATGTCTAGTGAGTTGGCTACAGTCTCCACTATCCCAATGACTATGAGTTGGCCACAGTCTCCACTATCCCAATGTCTAGTGAGTTGGCCACAGTCTCCACTATCCCAATGTCTAGTGAGTTGACCACAGTCTCAGCTACCCCAATGTCTAGTGAGTTGGCCACAGTCTCAGCTATCCCAATGTCTAGTGAGTTGACCACAGTCTCAGCTACCCCAATGTATAGTGAGTTGGCCAAAGTCTCCACTATCCCAATGTCTAGTGAGTTGGCCACATTCTCCACTATCCCAATGCCTAGTGAGTTGGCCACAGTCTCCACTATCCCAATGACTAGTGAGTTGGCCACAGTCTCCACTATCCCAATGACTAGTGAGTTGGCCACATTCTCCACTATCCCAATGCCTAGTGAGTTGGCCACAGTCTCCACTATCCCAATGACTAGTGAGTTGGCCACAGTCTCCATTATCCCAATGCCTAGAGAGTTGGCCACAGTCTCCACTATCCCAATGACTAGTGAGTTGGCCACAGTCTCCACTCTCCCAATGACTAGTGAGTTAGCCACAGTCTCCACTATCCTCATGACTATGAGTTGGCCACAGTCTCCACTATCCCAATGCCTAGTGAGTTGGCCACAGTCTCCACTATCCCAATGACTAGTGAGTTGGCAACAGTCTCCACTATCCTCATGACTATGAGTTGGCCACAGTCTCCACTATCCTAATGACTAGTGAGTTGTCCACAGTCTCCACTATCCCAATGCCTAGTGAGTTGGCCACAGTCTCAGCTATCCCAATGACTAGTGAGTTGACCACAGTCTCAGCTACCCCAATGTATAGTGAGTTGGCCACAGTCTCCACTATCCCAATGCCTAGTGAGTTGGCCACAGTCTCCACTATCCCAATGACTAGTGAGTTGGCCACAGTCTCAGCTATCCCAATGACTAGTGAGTTGGCCACAGTCTCCACTATCCGAATGACTAGTGAGTTGGCCACAGTCTCCACTATCCTAATGACTATGAGTTGGCCACAGTCTCCACTATCCCAACGACTAGTGAGTTGGCTACAGTCTCCACTATCCCAATGACTATGAGTTGGCCACAGTCTCAGCTACCCCAATGTCTAGTGAGTTGGCCACAGTCTCAGCTACCCCAATGTATAGTGAGTTGGCCACAGTCTCCACTATCCCAATGTCTAGTGAGTTGGCCACATTCTCCACTATCCCAATGCCTAGTGAGTTGGCCACAGTCTCCACTATCCCAATGACTAGTGAGTTGGCCACAGTCTCCACTATCCCAATGACTAGTGAGTTGGCCACAGTCTCCACTATCCCAATGACTAGTGAGTTGACCACAGTCTCAGCTATCCCAATGACTAGTGAGTTGGCCACAGTCTCCACTATCCGAATGACTAGTGAGTTGGCCACAGTCTCCACTATCCTAATGACTATGAGTTGGCCACAGTCTCCACTATCCCAATGACTAGTGAGTTGGCTACAGTCTCCACTATCCCAATGTCTAGTGAGTTGGCCACAGTCTCCACTATCCCAATGTCTAGTGAGTTGACCACAGTCTCAGCTATCCCAATGACTAGTGAGTTGGCCACAGTCTCCACTATCCCAATGACTAGTGAGTTGGCCACAGTCTCAGCTATCCCAATGACTGGTGAGTTGGCCACAGGCTCCACTATCCTAATGACTAGTGAGTTGGCTACAGTCTCCACTATCCAAATGACTAGTGAGTTGTCTCAGCTGTCCCAATGTATTTTGCTTTGTCTACGCTATCCCAATGACTAGTGAGTTGGCCACAGTCTCAGCTATCCCAATGACTAGTGAGTTGGCTACAGTCTCCACTATCCCAATGTCTAGTGAGTTGGCCACAGTCTCCACTATCCCAATGTCTAGTGAGTTGGCCACAGTCTCCACTATCCCAATGTCTAGTGAGTTGACCACAGTCTCAGCTACCCCAATGTCTAGTGAGTTGGCCACAGTCTCAGCTATCCCAATGTCTAGTGAGTTGACCACAGTCTCAGCTACCCCAATGTATAGTGAGTTGGCCACAGTCTCCACTATCCCAATGTCTAGTGAGTTGGCCACAGTCTCCACTATCCCAATGACTAGTGAGTTGGCCACAGTCTCCATTATCCCAATGCCTAGTGAGTTGGCCACAGTCTCTACTATCCCAATGACTAGTGAGTTGGCCACAGTCTCCACTCTCCCAATGACTAGTGAGTTGGCCACAGTCTCCACTATCCTCATGACTATGAGTTGGCCACAGTCTCCACTATCCCAATGCCTAGTGAGTTGGCCACAGTCTCCACTATCCCAATGACTAGTGAGTTGGCAACAGTCTCCACTATCCTCATGACTATGAGTTGGCCACAGTCTCCACTATCCCAATGACTAGTGAGTTGTCCACAGTCTCCACTATCCCAATGCCTAGTGAGTTGGCCACAGTCTCAGCTATCCCAATGACTAGTGAGTTGGCCACAGTCTCCACTATCCCAATAACTAGTGAGTTGGCCACAGTCTCCACTATCCTAATGACTATGAGTTGGCCACAGTCTCCACTATCCCAATGACTAGTGAGTTGGCTACAGTCTCCACTATCCCAATGTCTAGTGAGTTGGCCACAGTCTCCACTATCCTAATGTCTAGTGAGTTGACCACAGTCTCTGCTACCCCAATGTCTAGTGAGTTTGCCATAGTCTCCACTATCCCAATGTCTAGTGAGTTGGCCACAGTCTCCACTATCCCAATGTCTAGTGAGTTGGCCACAGTCTCCACTATCCCAATGTCTAGTGAGTTGACCACAGTCTCAGCTACCCCAATGTCTAGTGAGTTGGCCACAGTCTCCACTATCCCAATGTCTAGTGAGTTGGCCACAGTCTCCACTATCCCAATGCCTAGTGAGTTGGCCACAGTCTCCACTATCCCAATGACTAGTGAGTTGGCCACAGTCTCAGCTATCCCAATGTCTAGTGAGTTGGCTAAAGTCTCCACTATCCCAATGCCTAGTGAGTTGGCCACAGTCTCCACTATCCCAATGACTAGTGAGTTGTCTCCGCTGTCCCAATGTATTTTGCTTTGTCTACGCTATCCCAATGTCTAGTGAGTTGGCTACAGTCTCCACTATCCCAATGACTATGAGTTGGCTACAGTCTCCACTATCCCAATGTCTAGTGAGTTGGCTACAGTCTCCACTATCCCAATGACTATGAGTTGGCCACAGTCTCCACTATCCCAATGTCTAGTGAGTTGGCCACAGTCTCCACTATCCCAATGTCTAGTGAGTTGACCAGAGTCTCAGCTACCCCAATGTCTAGTGAGTTGGCCACAGTCTTAGCTATCCCAATGTCTAGTGAGTTGACCACAGTCTCAGCTACCCCAATGTCTAGTGAGAATGCCAGTCTCCACTATCCCAATGCCTAGTGAGTTGTCCACAGTCTCCGCTATCCCAATGACTAGTGAGTTGGCCACAGTCTCCACTACCCCAATGACTAGTGAGTTGGCCACAGGCTCCACTATCCTAATGACTATGAGTTGGCCACAGTCTTCACTATCCCAATGTCTAGTGAGTTGGCCACAGTCTCCACTATCCCAATGACTACTGAGTTGTCCACAGTCTCCACATCCCAATGTCCAGTGAGTTGGCCACAGTCTCAGCTATCCCAGTGTCTAGTGAGTTGGCCACAGTCTCCACTATCCCAATGTCTAGTGACTTGACCACAGTCTCAGCTACCCCAATGTCTAGTGAGTTGGCCACAGGCTCCACTATCCTAATGACTATGAGTTGGCCACAGTCTCCACTATCCCAATGTCTAGTGAGTTGGCCACAGTCTCCACTATCCCAATGACTAGTGAGTTGTCCACAGTCTCCACATCCCAATGTCCAGTGAGTTGGCCACAGTCTCAGCTATCCCAGTGTCTAGTGAGTTGGCCACAGTCTCCACTATCCCAATGTCTAGTGAGTTGGCCACAGTCTCCACTATCCCAATGCCTAGTGAGTTGACCACAGTCTCCACTATCCCAATGTCTAGTGAGTTGGCCACAGTCTCCACTATGCCAATGCCTAGTGAGTTGGCCACAGTCTCCACTATCCCAATGACTAGTGAGTTGGCCACAGTCTCAGCTATCCCAATGACTAGTGAGTTGGCCACAGGCTCCACTATCCTAATGACTAGCTAGTTGGCTACAGTCTCCACTATCCCAATGACTAGTGAGTTGGCTACAGTCTCCACTATCCCAATGTCTAGTGAGTTGGCTACAGTCTCCACTATCCCAATGACTAGTGAGTTGGCTGCAGTCTCCACTATCCCAATGCCTAGTGAGTTGGCCACAGTCTCCACTATCCCAATGTCTAGTGATTTGGCTACAGTCTCCACTATCCCAATGACTAGTGAGTTGGCCACAGGCTCCACTATCCTAATGACTAGTGAGTTGGCTACAGTCTCCACTATCCCAATGACTAGTGAGTTGGCTACAGTCTCCACTATCCCAATGTCTAGTGAGTTGGCTACAGTCTCCACTATCCCAATGACTAGTGAGTTGGCTACAGTCTCCACTATCCCAATGCCTAGTGAGTTGGCCACAGTCTCCACTATCCCAATGTCTAGTGAGTTGGATACATTCTCAGCTATCCCAATTTCTAGTGAGTTGGCTACAGTCTCCACTATCCCAATGCCTAGTGAGTTGGCAACAGTCTCCACTATCCCAATGACTAGTGAGTTGTCTCCGCCGTCCCAATGTATTTTGCTTTGTCTACGCTATCCCAATGACTAGTGAGTTGGCCACAGTCTCAGCTATCCCAATGTCTAGTGAGTTGGCTACAGTCTCCACTATCCCAATGTCTAGTGAGTTGGCCACAGTCTCCACTATCCCAATGTCTAGTGAGTTGACCACAGTCTCCACTATCCCAATGACTATGAGTTGGCCACAGTCTCCACTATCCCAATGTCTAGTGAGTTGGCCACAGTCTTAGCTATCCCAATGTCCAGTGAGTTGACCACAGTCTCCACTATCCCAATGTCTAGTGAGTTGGCCACAGTCTCCACTATCCCAATGCCTAGTGAGTTGGCCACAGTCTCACTATCCCAATGACTAGTGAGTTGGCCACAGTCTCACTATCCCAATGACTAGTGAGTTGGCCACAGTCTCCACTATCCCAATGTCTAGTGAGTTGGCCACAGTCTCCACTATCCCAATGACTAGTGAGTTGGCCACAGGCTCCACTATCCTAATGACTATGAGTTGGCCACAGTCTCCACTATCCCAATGTCTAGTGAGTTGGCCACAGTCTCCACTATCCCAATGACTAGTGAGTTGTCCACAGTCTCCACATCCCAATGTCCTGTGAGTTGGCCACAGTCTCAGCTATCCCAATGTCTAGTGAGTTGGCCACAGTCTCCACTATGCCAATGTCTAGTGAGTTGGCCACAGTCTCCACTATCCCAATGTCTGGTGAGTTGGCCACAGTCTCCACTATCCCAATGTCTGGTGAGTTGGCCACAGTCTCCACTATCCCAATGTCTAGTGAGTTGGCCACAGTCTCCACTATCCCAATGTCTAGTGAGTTGGCCACAATCTCCACTATCCCAATGTCTAGTGAGTTGTCCACAGTCTCCACTATCCCAATGTCTGGTGAGTTGGCCACAGTCTCCATTATCCCAATGTCTGGTGAGTTGGCCACAGTCTCCACTATCCCAATGACTAGTGAGTTGGCCACAGTCTCCACTATCCCAATGCCTAGTGAATTTACCACAGTCTCAGCTATCCCAATGTCTGGTGAGTTGACCACAGTCTCAGCTATCCCAATGTCTAGTGAGTTGGCCACAGTGTCAGCTATCCCAATGTCTAGTGAGTTGGCCACAGTCTCAGCTATCTCAGCTATGCAGGTTCCGGATTTAGTGCACTTCATCGTAACAATATGAAGCCAGTGTGTTTGTGTCAGAGGATGCTGGCGGTAGGAGATATAGGAGGACAGGCTCATTGTAATGGCTGGAATGGAATTAATGGAGTCCAACATGATGTCCATTTATTCCATTCCATCCGTTACAATCTGCTCGTCCTTATATAGATCCTCCCATGAGCCTCCTCTTGTGTGTGTGTGTCTTTGAGTCTGTCTGTGCATTACGTTATCTAACTAAGAGCATGGGGACTGTGTAGCAGATAATAGGCTTCTGGGGGTTTGTTTAGGTCAGGTATTAGCAGACCAGTGACTGTTGTGTCCATAGGGTTTGTTTAGGTCAGCTATTAGCTGACTGTATGTTTTGGGCTGACCAGTGACTGTTGTACCTATGGAGTTTGTTTAGGTCAGGTATTAGCAGACCAGTGACTGTTGTGTCCATAGGGTTTGTTTAGGTCAGGTATTAGCAGACCAGTGACTGTTGTACCCATTGGGTTTGTATAGGTCATGTATTAGCAGACCAGTGACTGTTGTGTCCATAGGGTTTGTATAGGTCAGGTATTAGCAGACCAGTGACTGTTGTACCCATTGAGTTTGTATAGGTCAGGTATGATACTTAAAGGTGATTGATCTCAGACCTGAACCAGCTTCCTGCATTCAGCTAGCATGTTCACAGATGTAGAACACACACACACACACACACACACACACACACACACACACACACACACACACACACACACACACACACACACACACACACACACACACACACACACACACACACACACACACACACACACACACACACACACACACACACACACAGGGCCTTCAGAAAGTATTCAAACTTGACTTTTTCCACATTTTGTGGTGTTAGATGGGTTTAATTGTCATTTTTGTCAACGATCTGTACAAAATACTCTGTAATATCAACGTGGAAGAGAAATTCTAACTTTTGTAAAAATAAATATATATATGAAAAAACCCCTGAGTCAATACATGTTAGAATCACCATTGGCAGTGTTTACAGCTGTGAGTGTTTCTGGGTAAGACTCTAAGAGCTGTTAGTCTTTCTGGGTAAGTCTCTAAGAGCTGTGAGTCTTTCTGGGTAAGACTCTAAGAGCTGTGACTCTTTCTTGGTAAGTCTCTAAGAGCTTTGAGTCTTTCTGGGTAAGTCTCTAAGAGCTGTTAGTCTTTCTGGGTAAGACTCTAAGAGCTGTGACTCTTTCTTGGTAAGTCTCTAAGAGCTTTGAGTCTTTCTGGGTAAGTCTCTAAGAGCTGTTAGTCTTTCTGGGTAAGTCTCTAAGAGCTGTGAGTCTTTCTGGGTAAGTCTCTAAGAGCTGTGACTCTTTCTTGGTAAGTCTCTAAGAGCTTTGAGTCTTTCTTGGTAAGTCTCTAAGAGCTTTGCACACCTGGACTGTACTATATATTGCACACTACTGTTTTTAAAATTCTTCAAGTTCTGTCAAGTTAGTTGTTGATCATTGCTAGACAGACATCCCATCTCATTGCTAGACAGACTTACCCACAAGTCTTGCCATAGATTTTCAAGCTGATTTAAGTCAAAACTGTAACTAGTGCAATCAGGAACATTGTCATCTTGGTAAGCAACTCCAGTGTATATTTGGCCTTGTGTTTTAGGTTATTGTCCTGCTGAAAGTTATATTGGTCTCCCAGTGTCTGTTGGAAAGTAAACTGAACCAGGTTTTCCTCTAGCATTTTATCTGTTCTCAGCTCTGTTCTCCCTGGTCTTTGCCGATGACAAGCATACCCATAACATGATGCAACCACCACCATGCTTGAAAATATAAAGAGTGGTACTCATTGATGTGTTGGATTTGCCCCAAACATTTGTTTTTAGGACATGAAGTACATTTCTTTGCCATGTTTTTTGCAGTTTTACATGAGTGTCTTATAGCAAACAAGATGCATGTTTTGGAATATTTGTTATTTTGTACAGGCTTCCTTCTTTTCACTCTGTTATTAAGGTTAGTATTGTGTAGTAACTACAATGTTGTTGATCCATCGTCAGTTTTCTCCTATCACAGCCATTAAACTCTGTAACTGTTTTAAAGTCCCCATTGGCCTCATGGTGAAATCCCTGGGTGGTTTTCTTCCTCTCCAGCAACTGAGTTAGGAACCACACCTGTATCTTTGTATTGACTGGGTGTATTGATACACCATCCAATGTGTAATTAATAACTTCACCATGCTCAAAGGGATATTCAATGTCTACTTAATTTTTTTTTACCCATCTACCAATCGGTGTCCTTCTTTATGAGGCATTAGAAAACCTCCCTGGTCTTTGTGGTTGAATCTGCGTTTCAAATCCACTACTCAACTGAGTGACCTTACAGATAATTGTGTGTGTGGGGTACAGAGATGAGGTAGTCATTGAAAAAATCATGTTCAACACTATTATTGCACACAAAGTAAGTAACTTATTATATGACTTGTTAAGCATAGTTTTACTCCTGAACTTATTTAGGCTTGTCATAACAAAGGGGTTGAATGCTTATTAATTCAAGACATTTCAGCTTTGACATTATGGGGTATTGTGTGTAGGCAAGTGGCAAAAAAATCTAAATGTAATTCAGTGTCATGTCCTGACCATAGAGAGCTCTTATTTTCTATGGTAGAGTAGGTCAGGGTGTGACTGGGGTTTTTTCTAGTTAGTAATTTCTATGTGAGATTCTAGTTTAGTTTTTCTATGTTGGTGTTTGGTATGATTCCCAATTAGAGGCAGTTGGTTATCGTTGTCTCTAATTGGGGATCATACTTAAGTAGCATTTTTTTCCCACTTTGGGGTAATGGGACATTGTTTATGTTTAGTTGCCTGTTAGCACTGCATTGTCGTCACAGTTTGTTTATTCTTTATTGCGATGTATTTTGCTAAGTTTCACTTTCTAATAAATTATGTGGAACTCTACGTACGCTGCGCCTTGGTCCAATTATTACGAACAACGTGACATCCAGAATTATAATAATCTGGTGTGTTTAGCTGTCACGTCCTGACCAGTAAAGGGGTTATTTGTTATTGTAGTTTGGTCAGGACGTGGCAGGGGGTGTTTGTTTTATGTGGTTTGGGGTTTGTTGGGATATGTTCTTATGTAAGAGGGGTGTTTGTTTTATGTGTTCCGGGGTTTTTGGGCATTGTTCTGGTTTTGTATCTCTATGATTTTCTAGGTTGTGTATTTCTTTGTGTTGGCCTGGTATGGCTCTCAATCAGGAACAGCTGTACATCGTTGTTGCTGATTGGGAGTCATACTTAGGTAGCCCTTTTTTCACCTGTGGTTTGTGGGAAGTTGTTTTTGCATTGCTTTGTGTAGCCTGCAATACTGTGCATTCGTTCGTTCGTTCGTTCGTTCGTTCGTTCGTTCGTTCGTTCGTTCGTTCGTTCGTTCGTTGTTTTGTTTTGTTTTGTTTAAGTGTTCAATAAAAGTTAAAATGAGCACTCAACCCGCTGCGCCTTGGTCCACTCCGTACGACACTCGTTACATTAGCAGACTGTTTGGATCAAGAACTGAGTCAGAATTATAATAATCTGGTTTGTTTAGCAGACTGTTTGGATCCAGAATTATAATAATCTGGTTTGTTTAGCAGACTGTTTGGATCCAGAATTATAATAATCTGGTTTGTTTAGCAGACTGTTTGGATCCAGAATTATAATAATCTGGTTTGTTTAGCAGACAGTTTGGATCCAGAATTATAATAATCTGGTTTGTTTAGCAGACTGTTTGGATCCAGAATTATAATAATCTGGTTTGTTTAGCAGACTGTTTGGATCCAGAATTATAATAATCTGGTTTGTTTAGCAGACTGTGTGTACCAAATGGCACCCTATTCCAAAAAGTAGTGCACTACTGTATATAAGGAATAGACCAGGTCCCATAGGGTACTATGTGCACTATGTAGGGAATATGGTGTCCTTTGGGACCTATCGTTAACCATTAAAGCAATATGCAACACGTTCACTGCAGTACGGTTGTGTCAGACGATTACCTCCTGTTTAATTGATGTGTCTGTTTGTTCAACATCATGTATAACAGTATATGATATGAGTAATAACCCCCCTGCAACACTGGGTAGTGTGTACATCCCAAATGGGACACTAACTTAATGAATAGAGACTATAAAAGTAGTGCACTATCAAGGGAAAAGGGTTCCATTTGGGTTGGGCCTTGTGAGTGCACTTACTGCGCCGTATAGCTCTGTCTCCCCTGCCTCCAGGACTCTCAGCAGGGTCTGTCTCCCCTGCCTCCAGGACTCTCAGCAGGCTCTGTCTCCCCTGCCTCCAGGACTCTCAGCAGGCTCTGTCTCCCCTGCCTCCAGGACTCTCAGCAGGGTCTGTCTCCCCTGCCTCCAGGACTCTCAGTAGGGTCTGTCTCCCCTGCCTCCAGGACTCTCAGTAGGGTCTGTCTCCCCTGCCTCCAGGACTCTCAGCAGGGTCTGTCTCCCCTGCCTCCAGGACTCTCAGTAGGGTCTGTCTCCCCTGCCTCCAGGACTCTCAGCAGGCTCTGTCTCCCCTGCCTCCAGGACTCTCAGCAGGGTCTGTCTCCCCTGCCTCCAGGACTCTCAGTAGGGTCTGTCTCCCCTGCCTCCAGGACTCTCAGTAGGGTCTGTCTCCCCTGCCTCCAGGACTCTCAGCAGGCTCTGTCTCCCCTGCCTCCAGGACTCTCAGTAGGGTCTGTCTCCCCTGCCTCCAGGACTCTCAGCAGGCTCTGTCTCCCCTGCCTCCAGGACTCTCAGCAGGGTCTGTCTCCCCTGCCTCCAGGACTCTCAGCAGGCTCTGTCTCCCCTGCCTCCAGGACTCTCAGCAGGCTCTGTCTCCCCTGCCTCCAGGACTCTCAGCAGGGTCTGTCTCCCCTGCCTCCAGGACTCTCAGCAGGCTCTGTCTCCCCTGCCTCCAGGACTCTCAGCAGGCTCTGTCTCCCCTGCCTCCAGGACTCTCAGCAGGCTCTGTCTCCCCTGCCTCCAGGACTCTCAGCAGGCTCTGTCTCCCCTGCCTCCAGGACTCTCAGCAGGCTCTGTCTCCCCTGCCTCCAGGACTCTCAGCAGGGTCTGTCTCCCCTGCCTCCAGGACTCTCAGTAGGGTCTGTCTCCCCTGCCTCCAGGACTCTCAGTAGGGTCTGTCTCCCCTGCCTCCAGGACTCTCAGCAGGGTCTGTCTCCCCTGCCTCCAGGAGCTCTCAGTAGGGTCTGTCTCCCCTGCCTCCAGGAGCTCTCAGCAGGCTCTGTCTCCCCTGGGGCCTCCAGGAGGCTCTCAGTAGGGTCTGTCTCCCCTGCCTCCAGGAGCTCTCAGTAGGGTCTGTCTCCCCTGCCTCCAGGACTCTCAGTAGGGTCTGTCTCCCCTGCCTCCAGGACTCTCAGCGAGGGCTCTGTCTCCCCGTGCCTCCAGGAGCTCTCAGCAGGCTCTGGTCTCCCTTTAGAGGGCCACAGAGAGGGTCCCTAGAGAGGGCCCCTAGAGAGGGCCCATAAAGAGGGCCCACAGAGAGGGCCACAGGAGAGGGTCCCTCAGAGAGGGCCCCTAGAGAGGGCTCACAGAGAGGGCCCACAGAGAGGGCCCACAGGAGGGCCCAGGGGGCCCACAGAGAGGGCCACAGGAGAGGGCCCACAGAGAGGGTCCCTAGAGAGGGCCCACAGAGAGGGCCCACAGAGAGGGCCCACAGGAGGGCCCAGGGGCCCACAGAGAGGGCCACGGAGGGGCCCCAGAGGGCCCACAGAGAGGGTCCCTAGAGAGGGCCCAGCGAGGGCCCACGAGGGGCCCACAGAGAGGGCCCACAGAGAGGGCCCACAGGAGGGCCCAGGGGCCCACAGAGAGGGTCCCTAGAGAGGGCCACAGGAGAGGGCCCACAGAGAGGGCCCACAGAGAGGGCCCACAGAGAGGGCCACAGGAGAGGGCACATGTCAAAAGTAATGGACTATAGAGTGAATAGGTTGCCATTTGTGATGTAGACACTGTTGATGTAATCTGTGCAGGTTTCGACATAACAGCTCGAGAATGCTGTAGTGATCTCAGGGTTTTGTTGGATAAATTGAGACCATGTCCCAAATGGCACCCCTTTCCCTCTATAGCTCACTACTTTTGACCAGAGCCTGGCCCTTATACACTATTAAAGAGAGTAGGATGCCATTTAGGAAGCATCCCCTGTGAGATAGGAGTCTAACGTGATGAATATTGATGGTCACACTTCTGGGGTGGTCTGTCTTTAGACTACCATGAGATGGCTCTATCTCTGTAGTCTGTCTGTGTTGAAAAGTGATGGTGCTATCTCTGTAGTCTGTCTGTAGTGAAAAGTGATGGGTCTATCTCTGTAGTCTGTCTGTGGTGAAAAGTGATGGGTCTATCTCTGTAGTCTGTCTGTAGTGAAAAGTGATGGGTCTATCTCTGTAGTCTTTCTGTGGTGAAAAGTGATGGGTCTATCTCTGTAGTCTGTCTGTGGTGAAACGTGATGGGTCTATCTCTGTAGTCTGTCTGTGGTGAAAAGTGATGGGTCTATCTCTGTAGTCTGTCTGTGGTGAAAAGTGATGGGTCTATCTCTGTAGTCTGTCTGTAGTGAAAAGTGATGGGTCTATCTCTGTAGTCTGTCTGTGTTGAAAAGTGATGGTGCTATCTCTGTAGTCTGTCTGTAGTGAAACGTGATGGGTCTATCTCTGTAGTCTGTCTGTGGTGAAAAGTGATGGCTCTATCTGTAGTCTGTCTGTGTTGAAAAGTGATGGGTCTATCTCTGTAGTCTGTCTGTGTTGAAAAGTGATGGCGCTATCTCTGTAGTCTGTCTGTGTTGGAAAGTGATAGCTCTATCTCTGTAGTCTGTCTGTAGTGAAAAGTGATGGGTCTATCTCTGTAGTCTGTCTGTAGTGAAAAGTGATGGGTCTATCTCTGTAGTCTGTCTGTGGTGAAAAGTGATGGGTCTATCTCTGTAGTCTGTCTGTGTTGGAAAGTGATGGCTCTATCTCTGTAGTCTCTGTGTTGAAAAGTGATGTCTATCTCTGTAGTCGTTCTGCAGTGAAAAGTGATGTCTATCTCTGTCATTTGTCTGTGGTGAAAAGTGATGGCTCCGTCTCCGTAGTCTGTCTGTGTTGGAAAGTGATGGCTCCGTCTCCGTAGTCTATCTGTGGTGAAAAGTCTGTTAGGCTGATTGACAGGCGTTGTGTTTAAGGCAAGTTGTTGATGAGAACATTGAAGAGAAAGAAAGGTACGCTAAGTGATAGTCATAAGGATAGAAACATTTCATGTGGCCGACGCTAAACGACTTCAAAATCAATAGACTATAACGACGAGTTCAAGTTTGACTTTTTCAGTACGCGCTCTTATAAACTCTGACCAAAATACTTTATATTACTACAAACTATCGAGTTCCACATTCATTGCCGTATTCCTCCCATCTGTTACTTTGAAATGGTACAGGGGATGCTTATCAAATGGCCCCCTATTCCCTTTATAGTGCACTACTTTAGACCAGGGAAGTGCACTATATAGGGAATAGGGTGCCATTTGAGACGTACAATACATTGTTCTAAGAAAAGTTATATTCAACATGATGTTTAGTATTTCCCAACCTCCATCTCCACCACAGGAGGTCTTTGAATGTATCTGTATGTAATAGAAAACTACAGAGGAATAGAGTCATCGTTTAAATCAACCACTTTTTATATTTCAATTAAATTTCCATTACAGAACAAGATGAGTTCAAAACCGCCAGCATGTTTTTGATTCCCCGGGTCAATATTTCCACTGATGTTTGTTGCTTTGTAATTGGACGCTACGCTGGAGTTACTGTGTGACTTGGTGATTCTATCTGTGAAATAATAAAATAGATTAATCATCCACAGAGCAGGGTTCGGGGACCAGACAAGGTCTACATTCAAAATGACACTCTATTCCCTATGTAGTGCACTACTTTTCACATGCGCCCTATAGGGCCCTGGTCGAAAGTAGTGCACTATAAAGGGGATAGAGTGCTATTTGGAATGCAGCCCTAGATCAAGGGAATTTCTATTTTAGAAATGAACTCTAGGAGGGTTCATTGGAAGTAAAATAGGTTATTTAAAGTAGCTTATTCAGTCATTAAGTTGTAATTGCCAATTTGGGCCGTTCTGGCTCGGTCAAGGCTTACTTAGGTACATACTAATTGCCAATATAGCTATAACTATAAACTGAAAAAAAAACTATAATTCACTAAACTTGGCCTTCAGACTTGATTTGAGATTGATGTCAGGTATAAAAAACTAGTTGAATGATCAACAAACCAAACAACTTGACTCTGTGTCCCCCTTTTATCATTAATACATTACATGAAGGTTCCTCTGTTACCAATGTTGGACAGAGAGAGACTGTGTCCCAAATGGCACTCTATTCCCTACTTCTGATCAAAGGTAGTCCACTATATAGGGAATAGGGTGCCATTTGGGATAAAGAGAGAGTTCCTGTTCTGCTCTGTGTAATGGCTCTGCTGGCAAGATATGCAACATTTTAAATCAGAGTCCATTTAAAGTCTAGGGTTAACGACTCAGACCAAATATCGAATTTAATACACTGTCCATGTCCCTTCTCTCTTTCTCATTTCAACCTTTCCCTCCCTCCCTCTTCCTCTCCCTCCCTATCTCTCCTTCTCTCTCTCTCTCTCTTTCTCTCTTCCTCTCCCTCCCTCTCTCGATCGCACCACAGTTAAAGTCCTGACATTAAATTGATTGGTTGGAATCCCCCGGGGGGGGGTTTTCTTGTCAATTTAGCTGATTTAAAAATTAATGGACTAATTCTGCATCTCCTGCTAATTTGCTGCAGTTAGTCAGACGAAATGTTTTTCCTAACAAACAAACAAACACATGAACAGACAAACAAACACATTAACCTCACTAACTTGCTGTATCATCTTCTATGTGGACATTCTGTTGAACGTGGACATTCTGTTGTACGTGGACATTCTGTTGAACGTGGACATTCTGTTGAACGTGGACATTCTGTTGTACGTGGACATTCTGTTGTACGTGGACATTCTGTTGTACGTGGACATTCTGTTGAACGTGGACATTCTGTTGTACGTGGACATTCTGTTGTACGTGGACATTCTGTTGTACGTGGACATTCTGTTGAACGTGGACATTCTGTTGTACGTGGACATTCTGTTGAACGTGGACATTCTGTTGTACGTGGACATTCTGTTGTACGTGGACATTCTGTTGAACGTGGACATTCTGTTGAACGTGGACATTCTGTTGAACGTGGACATTCTGTTGTACGTGGACATTCTGTTGTACGTGGACATTCTGTTGTACGTGGACATTCTGTTGTACGTGGACATTCTGTTGAACGTGGACATTCTGTTGTACGTGGACATTCTGTTGAACGTGGACATTCTGTTGTACGTGGACATTCTGTTGTACGTGGACATTCTGTTGAACGTGGACATTCTGTTGTACGTGGACATTCTGTTGTACGTGGACATTCTGTTGAACGTGGACATTCTGTTGTACGTGGACATTCTGTTGAACGTGGACATTCTGTTGTATGTGGATATTTTGTTGAATGTGGATATTCTGTTGAATGTGGATATTCTGTTGTACGTGGGCATTCCGTTGTATCTGAAATTCAAGTAACTTTCCCAAAGCTGCCAGGTTTTCCAGAAATCAGTCAAAATATTACCAGAATCAGGAGGGAATAAACATGAAATCCAGAGTACTGGAGGATATCTGGAAAAACTGGGCATGAGAACATTATACACATATTACATAACCCTAGTTACCTCTGCCTTGTAGTCCAGTTGACCTGAGCGTTTAGGTCAGGACAGGCCATTGGGCTGGTGGTTTCTAGTCTGTAGTGCACTATACAGTAGAGTAGTGGACCATATAGGAAATAGGAACCCTGATTTGTTACCTCTTGCGGTCCAGTTGACCTGAGTGTTTAGATGGCACCAGAACAGGCCAGTGGGCAGGGGGTACCTTGTTATCTCAGTACCTGTGTGATCTAGTTACCGTGGGTTGTTGTTTACCTGTAAGACCTCTCTGAGTCTACAGATAGGCCATTGGTGTGTGTACAGTGGTTTGCGAAAGTATTCACCCCCCCCTTGGCATTTTTCCTATTTTGTTGCCTTACAACCTGGAATTAAAATAGATTTTTTGGGGGCTTGTATCATTTGATTTACACAACATGCCTACCACTTTGAAGATGCAAAATCTTTTTTATTGTGAAACAAACAAGAAATAAGAAAAAATAAAATACAATTTGAGCGTGAATAACTATTCACCCCCTCTAAGGCAATACTTTGTAGAGCCATTTTTTGCAGCAATTACAGCTGCAAGTCTCTTGGGGTATGTCTCTATAATTGGCACATCTAGCCACTGGGATTTTTGCCCATTCTTCAAAGCAAAATTGCTCCAGCTCCTTCAAGTTGGATGGGTTCCGATGTATTTAGCACCATCCATCATTCCTTCAATTCTGACCAGTTTCCCAGTCCCTGCCGATGAAAAACATCCCCACAGCATGATGCTGCCACCACCATGCTTCACTGTGGGGATGGTGTTCTCAGGGTGATGAGAGGTGTTGGGTTTGCAACAGACATAGCGTTTTCCTTGATGGCCAAAAAGCTACATTTTAGTCTCATCTGACCAGAGTACCTTCTTCCATACCTTGGGGAGTCTCCCACATGCCTTTTGGCGAAACACCAAGTGTGTTTGCTTATTTTTTACTGTAAGCAATGGCTTTTTTTCTGGCCAGTCTTCCGTAAAGCCCAGCTCTGTGGAGTGTACGGCTTAAAGTGGGTCTATGGACAGATACTCCATTCTCCGCTGTGGAGCTTTGCAGCTCCTTCAGGGTAATCTTTGGTCTCTTTGTTGCCTCTCTGATTAATGCCCTCCTTGCCTGGTCTGTGAGTTTTGCTGGGCGGCCCTCTCTTGGCAGGTTTGTTGTGGTGCCATATTCTTTCCATTTTTTAATAATGTATTTAATGGTGCTCCGTGGGATGTTCAAAGTTTTGAATATTTTTTTTATAACCCAACCCTGATCTGTACTTCTCCACGACTTTGTCCCTGACCTGTTTGTAGAGCTCCTTGGTCTTCATGGTGCTGCTTGCTTGGTGGTGCCCCTTGCTTAGTGGTGTTGCAGACTCTGGGGCCTTTCAGAACAGGTGTATATATACTGAGATCATGTGACAGATCATGTGACACTTAGATTGCACACAGGTGGACTTTATTTAACTAATTATGTGACTTCTGAAGGTAATTGGTTGCACCAGATCTTATTTAGGGGCTTCATAGTGAAAGGGGTGAATAGATATGCATGGACCACTTTTGCAAGGCACTGTACGTGCTCACTGACACAAGAGAACCTTGTGTTAGCCATATATTCTCTTCTAAACTCCAAGTAACACACTGCATGTCTCCATAGAGACAAGACTTCATGCCACAACTGGGCAATCACACTCCCACTCTCCCCAAATATGCTGGTTTCTGTCTCTCCCTATCTATCTTCCTCTCCCTCTCTGTCTCTGTCAATTCAATTCAAAGTGAATTATTGGAAACGTATTTACATTGCCAAAGCAACTGAAAAACTCAAACAGAACAACAACAACAAAAAAACAATAAAGCGAATTAAACAAGACCAAGGCAACAACAACCAGACACACACAAAGTTCCAAGAGAATAACGACGTTTCAAAATATTATATGTAAAAAAATGTAACAGAACATTTCAAATGTTGCTTAAGCTATCTGTTTGTATTTGTTAACAGAGCCACAGAACTAGCTAGCTGAGGGGACTCTTCTCCAGGTTAATCTCCTTGCAGGTAAGGGCTTTGTTAACGGAAAGTTTGGCATTCACTTTCCTTTAGGAATTTAACAGCCTTACATTTTTGCAGAATTCTGCATGTAGAGTCTCAACTCAGTTGGTTGTTTGTCCCATTTTGTGAATTCTTGGTTGGTGAGCAGACCCCAGACCTCACAACCATAGAGGGCAATGGGTTCTGTAACTAATTGGAGTATTTTTAACCAGATCCTAATTGGAATGTCAAATTTGATGTTCCTTTTGATGTTGTAAAGGGCCCTTCTTGACTTATCTCAGATAATTCACAGCGTTGTGGAAGTTACCTATGGTGCTGATGTTTAGCCCGAGGTATGTATCATTTTTTTGTGGGCTACGGTGTCTATATAGAATTCATGTTCGAGGTCCTGGCATCTAGACCTTTTTTGGAACACCATCATTTTTGTCTTACTGAGATTTACTGTCAGGGCCCAGGTCTGGCAGAATCTGTTCAGAAGATCTAGGTGCTGCTGTAGGCCCTCCTTGGTTGGGGACAGAAGCACCAGATCATCTGCAAACAGTAGACATTTGGCTTCAGAGTCTAGTAGGGTGAGGCCGGGTGCTGCAGACTGTTCTAGTGCCCTCACCAATTCATTGATATATATGTTGAAGAGGGTGGGGTTTAAGCTGCATCCCTGTCTCACCCCACGGCCCTGTTGGAAGAAATGTGTGTTTTTTGCCAATTTTAACCACACACTTATTGTTTGTGTACATGGATTTTATAATGTTGTAGGTTCTTCTCCCAACACCACTTTCCATCAGTTTATACAGCAGGCCTTCATGCCAAATTGGGTCAAAAGCTTTCTTGAAATCAACAAAGAATGAGAATATTTCGCTTTTTTTTGTTTGTTTGTGATTTTAAGGGTGTGCAGGGTGTATACGTGGTCTGTCGCACGATATTATGGTAAGAAGTCAATTTGACATTTGCTCCAGACATTTGTTTCACTGAGGAAATATTGGTGTCTGCTGTTGATGATACTGCAGAGGATTTTCGAGAGGTTACTGTTGACACAGATTCTGCAGTAATTATTGGGGTCAAATTTGTCTCCACTTTTGTGGATTGAGGTGATCAGACCTTGGCTCCAAATATTGGTTGAAGATGCCAGAGCTGAGGATAATATTGAAGAGTTTAAGTATAGCCAACTTGAATTTGTGGTCTGTATAATTTATCATTTAATTTAGGATGCCATCAACACCACAGGTCTTTTTGGGTTGGAGGGTTAGTAATTTGTCCTGTAGTTCATTCAATGTAATTGGACAATCCAATCGGTTCTGGTAGTCTTTAATAGCTGATTCTAAGATTTGTCCTTCATCATGTATATGTTTTTGCTGTTTGTTCTTTGCTATAGTGCCAAATAGATTGGCACTCTCCATTTTGGAAACATAGCTCTTTCTGTTGTTTGCACAGTTTTTTCAAATTTTACATTTTAGTCATTTATAGCAGACACTCTTATCCAGAGCGACTTACTGTCTGTCTGTTTGTTAACTGTCTGTCTGTTTGTTAACTGTCTGTCTGTTTGTTAACTGTCTGCCTGTTAACTGTCTGTCTGTTTGTTAACTGTCTGTCTGTCTGTCTGTCTGTCTGTCTGTCTGTCTGTCTGTCTGTCTGTCTGTCTGTCTGTCTGTCTGTTAACTGTCTGTCTGTTAGCTGTCTGTCTGTCTGTCTGTCTGTCTGTCTGTCTGTCTGTCTGTCTGTCTGTCTGTTAACTGTCTGTCTGTCTGTCTGTCTGTCTGTCTGTCTGTCTGTCTGTCTGTCTGTCTGTCTGTTAACTGTCTGTCTGTCTGTTAACTGTCTGTCTGTTAACTGTCTGTTTGTCTGTCTGTTAACTGTCTGTCTGTCTGTCTGTTAACTGTCTGTCTGTCTGTCTGTCTGTTAACTGTCTGTCTGTCTGTTAACTGTCTGTCTGTCTGTCTGTCTGTCTGTTAACTGTTTGTCTGTCTGTTAGCTGTCTGTCTGTCTGTTAACTGTCTGTCTGTCTGTTAGCTGTCTGTCTGTCTGTTAGCTGTCTGTCTGTCTGTTAACTGTCTGTCTGTCTGTTAGCTGTCTGTCTGTCTGTTAGCTGTCTGTCTGTCTGTTAACTGTCTGTCTGTTAACTGTCTGTCTGTCTTTTAACGTTCTGTCTGTTAACTGTTTGTCTGTCTGTCTGTCTGTCTGTCTGTCTGTCTGTCTGTCTGTCTGTCTGTCTGTCTGTCTGTCTGTCTGTCTGTCTGTCTGTCTGTCTGTCTGTTAACTGTCTGTCTGTCTTTTAACGTTCTGTCTGTTAACTGTCTGTCTGTTAACTGTCTGTCTGTCTTGATAGCCTATTGTCCTTTACCCATGACTCCAGTTTTTAACCTATTACTGGTCTCAGATCTGTCCCTAAGATGTGGAAGGAAGCATATGGAAGGCAGCATATGGAAGGCAGCATATGGAAGGCAGCATGTGGAAGGCGGCATGTGGAAGGCAGCATATGGAAGGCAGCATATGGAAGGAAGCATATGGAAGGAAGCATATGGAAGGCAGCATATGGAAGGCAGCATATGGAAGGAAGCATATGGAAGGAAGCATATGGAAGGAAGCATGTGGAAGGCGGCATATGGAAGGAAGCATATGGAAGGCAGCATATGGAAGGCAGCATATGGAAGGCAACATATGGAAGGCAGCATATGGAAGGCAGCATATGGAAGGAAGCATATGGAAGGAAGCATATGGAAGGAAGCATATGGAAGGAAGCATGTGGAAGGCGGCATATGGAAGGCAGCATGTGTTTCCTCTCCACAAAGGTGTTGACCCTTCTGTCATGAATAACTATCGCCCCATATCTAAATTGTCATGTTTAACAAAAACGTTGGAATCATTAATCAACGGTAGACCTTTTCAATCATCAATATGCATTTTAAGTGCCCACCTGTCTATATAAACAATATTGTTCTCTGAGTATAAATATCTGGGCATCTGGATTAACAATAGGCGCTCCTACAAAAAAACCTGTTGATTAGTTAGTTAAGAAATGAGTTAGTTAAAAAATAAGTTAGTTAAGAAATTAGTTAGTTAAAAAATTTGTTTGTTATGAAATTAGTTTGTTATGAAATTAGTTCGTTAAGAAATTAGGTAGTTATGAAATTAGTTAGTTAGTTAAGAAATTAGTTAGTTAAGAAATTAGTTTGTTATGAAATTAGGTAGTTATGAAATTAGTTAGTTAAGAAATTAGTTCGTTAAGAAATTCGTTTGTTAAGAAATTAGGTAGTTATGAAATTAGTTAGTTAAGAAATTACTGAGTTAAGAAATTGCAAAATGTAAATAAGCTTTCATTAAATAGCAGAAAACAAATCCTTAGTCAACATTTATTCCGGGTATCAACGATGGCGATATCATCTGTATGAATGAAGCTTCCACTGTATTGAAGCCATTAGCTGCAGTTTACCATAGTGCATCACACTTTATTAAGGACAATATCAATGCTCTCTCTCTGTTCTCTCTGTTCTCTCTGGGGGTTTTAGGCTGGGTTTCTGTACAACACTTTGAGACATCAGCTGATGTAAGAAGGGCTATATAAATACATTTGATTTGATTTTGATTTGATTTGTTTAAAAAGCCTTCTTACGGAATCCCTCACCGTACCTTTAGTACATTGTTGATGTTCAGGCATACGGGTTACCAGACCCGGGCTCAGGGATGGCTAGTGTTGGCTAATGTAGGATCCCTTCCATCTACACTGAATGGGTGGATATGCTTTTAGTTTTTCTGCACCTTTCATGTGGAACAATCTCCACAACACCCTGAAATTGGAGGAATTGGTGCCTCTAGGGTTTTTCAGACGGCTGTTAGGGGAACTCTATTTGTTATTTATGATTGCATGATGTGTATGCTTGTTTTGTCTGTATGCTTGTTTTGTCTGTATGATTGTTTGGATCCTGTAACACTTGTCGTTAGGAATGGACCAAGGCGCAGCGGGAATGTGGATACTCATATTTTAATTCACAAAAAAGGAGTAAAGCATCCACCGGACAAAAACAATACACGACAGCAACAGTCTTGCAGGCACACAAAACGCAATGCAAGAACAACTACCCACAACCCCAAAGAAAAACACACACTACTATATAGGACTCCCATTCAAAGGCAACTCAACACACCTGCCTTCAATTGGGAGTCCAATCACCAACACAACACTTAACACACACAAAAACCCTGCCACATCCTGACCAAAACTAACACAATTACGCCCTCTGCTGGTCAGGACGTGACAGATCTGGGGGGTTTTAACGATGAACGTGTAAATTAAGTGTTTTTATTGTATGTATGTGTATGTTTGTATCTACGGGGCTCACCTGTAAAGCACTCCTTGGTCTCAGCATGACTTCCATGTAAAAAAAGAGAAATACTACTAATAATAATAATAATAAAATGTTGTCTATGATTCTAAATTCAACAAAACACGGTCCCTACCTTTTTTGGTAAACAGCTGAGGGATGGGGCTAGGGAAATAAGCTAATCTCAGCTTCCTGAATCAGTATGTCACGTCCTGCCCATAGTAAGAGGTTATTTTCTATGGTAGAGTAGGTCAGGGCGTGACAGGGGGTGTTTTTGGGTGGTTTTCTATGTTTCCTATTTCTATGTTTAAGTTCTAGTTCTTCTATTTCTATGTTGTTTTTTGGGGGGTTGATCTCCAATTGGAGGAAGCTGGTCCTCGTTGTCTCTAATTGGAGATCATATTTAAGTAGGGGTTTTTCTTCCTGGGTTTTTGTGGGTTATTATATTTTGAGTAATGTTTGTTTCTCTCTGCGTCACGGTTTGTTGTTTTGTTTATTCTGTTATTTGTGTTTTGCAAAGTTTCACGGATTTAATCATGTGTGGAACTACAACCACGCTGCACTTTGGTCCGCTCCTTTCGACAGCCGTGACACAGTAGGTCTAATTCAATGAGAGAATACTAGCAATAAGCTGACCTCAGCTTCCTGAATCAGGTCTAACTCAATGAGAGAATACTAGCAATAAGCTAACCTCAGCTTCCTGAATCAGTAGGTCTAACTCAATGAGAGAATACTAGCAATAAGCTAACATCAGCTTCCTGAATCAGGTCTAACTCAATGAGAGAATACTAGCAATAAGCTAACCTCAGCTTCCTGAATCAGTAGGTCTAACTCAATGAGTGTAAGGTCTGTCGTCAGGAATGGACCAAGGCGCAGCGGGAATGTGGATACTCATATTTTTAATAAACACGAGTAAAGCATCCACAGGAAAAAAACAATAAACACGACAGGAACAGTTTTGCAGGCACACAAAACGCAGTGCAAAAACAACTACCCACAACCCCAAAGGAAAACACACACCTGTTTATAGGACTCCCAATCAGAGGCAACTAGAAACACCTGCCTCCAATTGAGAGTCCAACAACCAATCTACACATAACACAAAAACCTCTGCCACATCCTGACCAAAACTAATACAATTGCTCCCTCTGTTGGTCAGGACGTGACAGTACCCCCCCCCCCCCCCCTAAAAAGAAAACACAAAAAATCCCCAATACCCTAACAAAACCAATAAACAATAAGGGAGGGAAGGGAGGGTGGCTGCCTAGCAATAAGCTAACCTCAGCTTCCTGAATCAGTAGGTCTAATTCAATGAGAGAATACTAGCAATAACCTGTTAGGGCTAGGGGGCAGTATTGACACGGCTGGATAAAAAACATACCCGATTTAATCTGGTTACCACTCCTACCCAGTAACTAGAATATGCATATACTTATTACATATGGATAGAAAACACCCTACATTTTCTAAAACTGTTTGAATGGTGTCTGTGAGTATAACAGAACTCAAATGGCAGGTCAAAACCTGAGAGATTCCTTTACAGGAAGTGGCCTGTCTGACCATTTCTTGAACTTCTTTTCCATCTCTATCATTTACTAAGGATCTCTGCTCTAACGTGACACTTCCCACGTCGTCCATAGGCGCTCAGAGCCCGGGAAAAAACAGAATGTCGTCATTCCAGCCCCAGGCTGAAACACATTATCGCCTTTCTCAAGTGGCCGATCAAGGGACACTGGGCTTAGGCGCGTGACCCGACCGCCCCCGCCTTTGGGATTTTTTCCTCTGTTTGCCGAAAAGGAGATTCCCTGTCGGAATATTATCGCTTTTCTACGAGAAAAATGTCGTAAAAATTGATTTTAAACAGCGGTTGACATGCTTCGAAGTACGGTAATGGAATATTTAGAATTTTATTGTCACGAATTGCGCCATGCGCGCGACACTTCTTTACTATTTCGGATAGTGTCTGGAACGCACGAACAAAACGCCGCTATTCGGATATAACGATGGATTATTTTGGACCAAACCAACATTTGTTATTGAAGTAGCAGTCCTGGGTGTGCATTCTGACGAAGACAACAAAAGGTAATCAAACTTTTATAATAGTAAATATGATTATGGTGAGTGCTAAACTTGCCGGGTGTCTAAATAGCGAGCCCGTGATGCCTGGGCTATGTACTTAGAATATTGCAAAATGTGCTTTCACCAAAAAGCTATTTTAAAATCGGACATATCGAGTGCATAGAGGAGGTCTGTATCTATAATTCTTAAAATAATTGTTATGCTTTTTGTGAACGTTTATCGTGAGTAATTTAGTAAAATGTTAGCGAATTCCCCGGAAGTTTGCGGGGGGTATGCTAGTTCTGAACGTCACATGCTAATGTAAAAAGCTGGTTTTTGATATAAATATGAACTTGATTGAACAAAACATGCATGTATTGTATAACATAATGTCCTAGGGTTGTCATCTGATGAAGATCATCAAAGGTGGGTGCTGCATTTAGCTGTCTTCTGGGTTTTGGTGACATTATATGCTGGCTTGAAAAATGGGTGTCTGATTATTTCTGGCTTGGTACTCTGCTGACATAATCTAATGTTTTGCTTTCGTTGTAAAGCCTTTTTGAAATCGGACAGTGTGGTTAGATTAACGAGAGTCGCAAGCGTCCCACCTAGCCCATAGAGGATAAGCTAACCTCAGCTTCCTGAATCAGTAGGTCTAACTCAATGAGAGAATACTAGCAATAAGCTAACCTCAGCTTCCTGAATCAGTAGGTCTAACTCAATGAGAGAATACCAGAAATAATAAACCGTGTTGTATTGTACAAAGCTACTGCAGAGTGTTAAGCTATTTTGAATAGCAACTTTCTGTAGTTAAAGTACTGTACTTTAAACACTTTTACCTTTCACTCTTTGATTAAGAAAAGCATTTCAAGTCCCATTACCCCTGGCAGGGTAACTATAGTCCCTCTACATTATCAGGACCATTACCCCTGGCAGGGTAACTATAGTACCTCTACATTATCAGGACCATTACCCCTGGCAGGGTAACTATATTACCCTCTCCATTATCAGGACCATTATCCCTGGCAGGGTAACTATAGTCCCTCTACATTATCAGGACCATTACCCCTGGCAGGGTAACTATAGTACCTCTACATTATTAGGACCATTACCCCTGGCAGGGTAACTATAGTACCTCTCCATTATCAGGACCATTACCCCTGGCAGGGTAACTATAGTACCTCTCCATTATCAGGACCAATACCCCTGGCAGGGTAACTATAGTACCTCTGCATTATCAGGACCATTACCCCTGGCAGGGTAACTATAGTCCCTCTACATTATTAGGACCATTACCCCTGGCAGGGTAACTATAGTACCTCTCCATTATCAGGACCATTACCCCTGGCAGGGTAACTATAGTACCTCTCCATTATCAGGACCATTACCCCTGGCAGGGTAACTATAGTACCTCTACATTATAAGGACCATTACCCCTGGCAGGGTAACTATAGTACCTCTCCATTATCAGGACCATTACCCCTGGCAGGGTAACTATAGTACCTCTCCATTATCAGGACCATTACCCCTGGCAGGGTAACTATAGTACCTCTACATTATCAGGACCATTACCCCTGGCAGGGTAACTACATTGTCCCCCTATTACAATAATGAATGGTCTAACTAGAGCTCCTGCTACGACACAGTAAATACACCAAGGGGGCGTCCCAATTGGCACCCTATTCCCTATATAGTGCACAATGGGCCCCTGATCAAAAGTAGTGCACTATATAGGGAATAGGGTGCCATTTGGGATGCACTTTCATGAATAGTAAAGTAAAGCAAACCAGGTGCATCGAAGCGTTGCCAGTCAGAGAAGCTTCAGAGAGATTGTTAAGGCATAATTTGCGTCAGTTTCCAAAGCTAACAGAGACAGCGACAGCTCACTGCTCTTTGTTTCCTGTAATAACAGATGTCGTTTAGCAGCAGACACTTGTATTCAAAGTGACTTGCAGTAGTGCGTCCGTGGACGTACGGATGGCCCCGGCAGAACTCAGTCCCCTCACTGTGGCGTTGCAAGCACTATGCTCTATCAGCTGACCCTCACAGGACCATTATCCACACAATACACCTGTAGTCAGGTTAGCTATATCAGAGTGTATCATCCATTATCCACACAATACACCTGTAGTCAGGTTAGCTATATCAGAGTGTATCGTCCATTATCCACATAATACACCTGTAGTCAGGTTAGCTATATCAGAGCAATACATGTATCGTTCATTATCCACACAATACACCTGTAGTCAGGTTAGCTATATCAGAGTGTATCGACCATTATCAACACAATACACCTGTAGTCAGGTTAGCTATATCAGTGTATCGACCATTATCAACACAATACACCTGTAGTCAGGTTAGCTATATCAGAGTAATACATGTATCATCCATTATCCACACAATACACCTGTAGTCAGGTTAGCTATATCAGAGTGTATCGTCCATTATCAACACAATACACCTGTAGTCAGGTTAGCTATATCAGAGTAATACATGTATTGAGCTTTATCAGCTAAAACTTCAAATATGAATATACAGTATATAATATATAATATTACATGAATATATATATATATATATATATATATATATATATAATATATATAATATAATATGAATATATATAATATAATATAATATCACAGATCTTCTAGTTGCGTTGGACAGTAATTGTAAAGTGGTATAGAATAGAAGAGCATTGTTTTTTTTCAACAGTTAATGTAGAATATATACTTTTCTACCAACCTTGTAAAGTCATTAAACAGCCCTCCTCCTTTTCTTCTCTGGCATCCCAAGTTTCACCCCGTTCCCTATATAGTGCACTATGTCATAGGGCCCTTAGTCAAAAGTAGTGCACTATATAGGGAATAGGGTGGGACACAGATTAGGTGTTTAATTGTCTGTTTCTCTTTAAAGTAACATATATTGTGTTAAATCAAACCCAGATAATGTTGTTGACTCATTCTATACTCGTATTTGTGGCCAGAGAATATTTTGAATGACTGGTATACGCCCACACCCTTCTGTTGTTGAGGTATGCCCACACCCTTCTGTTGTTGAGGTACGCTCGCACCCTACTGTTGTTGAGGTACGCCCACACCCTTCTGTTGTTGAGGTACGCCCACACCCTTCTGTTGTTGAGGTACGCCCACACCCTTCTGTTGTTGAGGTACACCCACACCCTTCTGTTGTTGAGGTACGCCCACACCCTTCTGTTGTTGAGGTACGCCCACACCCTTCTGTTGTTGAGGTACTCCCACACCCTTCTGTTGTTGAGGTGCGCCCACACCCTTCTGTTGTTGAGGTACGCCCACACCCTTCTGTTGTTGAGGTACTCCCACACCCTTCTGTTGTTGAGGTACTCCCACACCCTTCTGTTGTTGAGGTACGCCCACACCCTTCTGTTGTTGAGGTACTCCCACACCCTTCTGTTGTTGAGGTGCGCCCACACCCTTCTGTTGTTGAGGTACGCCCACAACCTTCTGTTGTTGAGGTACGCCCACACCCTTCTGTTGTTGAGGTACACCCACACCCTTCTGTTGTTGAGGTACGCCCACACCCTTCTGTTGTTGAGGTACGCCCACACCCTTCTGTTGTTGAGGTACTCCCACACCCTTCTGTTGTTGAGGTGCGCCCACACCCTTCTGTTGTTGAGGTACTCCCACACCCTTCTGTTGTTGAGGTGCGCCCACACCCTTCTGTTGTTGAGGTACTCCCACACCCTTCTGTTGTTGAGGTACTCCCACACCCTTCTGTTGTTGAGGTACGCCCACAACCTTCTGTTGTTGAGGTACGCCCACACCCTTCAAACATAGAAAAGCTGCATTTGAACATACTTATTTACCATTTTTAGGAAGGAAAACTACTTCACTCATATTGTAATGAATTATAGGTTCTATTTAATAGAAATCTGAAAACACTGGACAGTTACTTTAAGTGTCCTCTTTGGTTGTTATTGAACTAATTTGTCCTGACTGGTGACCAGAGCCATTTGTTTCCAGCAAAACTCTGATAACGTGTCAACCAGGAGACGGTTTTACAGCTAGGTGAGGGCCTGGAGGAGGAGAGGGGGAGGAGGAGAGGGGGAGGGGGAGGAGGAGGAGAGGGGGAGGAGGAGAGGGGGAGGGGGAGGAGGAGGAGGAGGAGAGGGGGAGGAGGAAGAGGAGGAGGAGGAGGACGATGAGAACCAGGAGACGGTTTTACAGCTAGGTGAGGCCCTGGAGGAGGAGGAGGAGAGGGGGAGGAGGAGGAGGAGAGGGGGGGAGGAGGAGGAGGAGAGGGGTAGGAGGAAGAGGAGGAGGAATGGAGGAGGAAATCAGGAGGAGGAGGTGGAGGAGGAGAGGGGGAGGAGGAAGAGGAGGAGGAGGAGGAATGGAGGAGGAAATCAGGAGGAGGACGACGAGAAAGGACATTTTCAGCACTGTATTTTCCATTGCATGTCCACTGAGGACAAATGTATTCAGTGAGAATAAACAGATTAGATCACATTCTGATCCCAATCAGAGAGATGTTTCTCTAGCAGTGAGCTGGAGGGAAGGAGTAATGGCGGGAGGGAGGGACGGAGGGATGAGGAATCAATAGGTTAGAGAAGAGCAGAACAGAGAGGCCTATTAACAGGGAAAATGAAGCAGTGAAAGGCAGAACTGAACATAGTCAATCTCACCAAGAAGAGAGAGGGAGAGAGGGGAAAGAAATAGAGCGATAACCCTAAGCCTAACTATTTACACATAATATGAAATGTGTAATGTCTTCTGGAACATTTGTGGGTGTAATGTTTACTGTTAATTTGCATTGTTTATTTCACTTTTGTGGCATCTAGTTCACTGGTTTGGCAGTGTTAACATACGTTTCCCATGCCAATAAAGCCCTTAAATTGAAATTGAATTGAGAGAGAGATGGAGTCTGAAAAGAAATGTGATGAGAGAGAGAAATAGAAGAGAGAAATAAAAGAGGGATGGAGCGATAGAGAGTGAGAGAGAGGGATAGAGATGGAGAGAGAGAGATAGAGAGGGAGAGATGGAGAGAGGGGCGGAGAGAGATGGGGAGAAAGAGAGATGGAGCGAGAGCTGGAGTGGAAGAGAGAGAGAAGGAGTGAGAGATGGAGGGAGAGAGAGAGGAGTGAGATAGAGAGAGGGTGGGATAGAGACAGAGAGGGAGGGAGAGAGATGGAGAGAGACAGATAGAGGGAGAGATGGAGAGATGGAGAGAGAGAGGAGAGAGAGAGGGGCGGAGAGAGATGGGGAGAAAGAGAGATGGAGCAAGAGCTGGAGCGGCGGAGAGAGAGAAGGAGTGAGAGATGGAGGGAGAGAGAGAGAGAGATGGGGAGAGAGGAGTGAGATAGAGAGAGGGTGGGATAGAGACAGAGAGACAGAGAGAGAGATGGAGCGAGATCTGGAGTGGGAGAGAGAGAGGGAGTAAGAGACAGAGAGAGAGAGCAGGAGAGAAGGAAAGAGAGAGATGGAGAGAGAGATGGGAGAGAGTGAGAGAAGGAGTGAAAAAGGGATAGAGAATCGAGAGAGAGTGGGAGAGATGGAGGGAGAGAGAAAGATATATGGAGGGAGAGAGATAGTTGTGTTATAAGAGATTAATAAATGATTGTGTATTTTTTTGTACCATCATCTTTGAAATGCAAGAGAAAGGCCATAATGTATTATTCCAGCCCAGGTGCAATTTAGATATTGGCCAATAGATGGTAGCAGTGTGTGTTCAAAGTTTTAGTCTGATCCAATGAACCATTGCATTTCTGTTAATTTTTGTAACAAGACTGCCCAAATGTGCCTAATTTGTTTATTAAAAACTTTCCATGTTCAAAACTGTGCGCTCTCCTCAAACAATAGCATGGTATGCTTTCACTGTAATAGCTATGGCAAATTGAACAGTGCAGTTAGATTAGCTTTCAGCTTTCTGCCAATATCAGATATGTCTATGTCCTGGGAAATGTTCTTGTTACTTACAACCTCATGCTAATTGCAGTAGCCTATGTTAGCTCAAACATCCCAGAAGGACCCACCAATCCTGAAGAAGTTAATTAACTGTCCATCCAGACCCTTTAATTAACTGTCCAACCAGACCCTTTAATTATATCCCCAACCAGACCCTTTAATTAACTGTCCAACCAGACCCTTTAATTTACTGTCCAACCAGACCCTTTAATTAACTGTCCAACCAGACCCTTTAATTAACTGTCTAACCAGACCCTTTAATTAACTGTCCAACCAGACCCTTTAATTACCTGTCCATCCAGACCCTTTAATTAACTGTCCAACCAGACCCTTTAATTACCTGTCCATCCAGACCCTTTAATTAACTGTCCAACCAGACCCTTTAATTATATGTCCAAGATGGCGTAGCAGTCAGACGTCTTTGTCCTTCGTCTTGTCCCATGTGTATATATATATATATTTACATCTTTTCTTCGCATATCTTTTTATAGAGATTTTTTCTAAAAACTCAACCTCAAAACACTCTCCTGCAACCCGCCTCACCAATAAAAAAAAGAAGATGTATTATTTACCTCAAATCTGAAATCCTCAACAGAAGAGGCTCGCCAGTTCACTGGCTAACGTTGGAGTTCAGCTAGCCATGGTTAGCGGTCATCAGCTATTCCTTAGCTCGAAAAGGTATCGCCAGTTTTTTACAGCGCGACTCAGACCAGAGCATACCGGACCTATTTTCTCTCCATGTCCCCGGATTTCTACCGCAGGCTCTGGACATCTACACCTGGATCTTGCAGCTAGCTAGCTGCTACCCGAATGACTATTGGCTAACGTCGGTCCCGGAGCTAACATCAATATTTCCGGAGCTAGCCAGCTGAAGAGTTCCATCAGCCACTCCTGGGCTACAATCATCTATCCGGACCCGTTTTACTGCCGATGCGGAGCCCCATCGGGCCTTCACGACTGGACTACTGACGTTATCTGCCCGAGGGAGTTATCCAACTGGCCCCTCCGTCGCGACCTAACCTGAACGCCCATCTGTGGCCTGCTAATCGTTAGCTGTCTTATCGGCTGCTATCTGATTAGGTCTATCAGACAATTTTTTTGGGCCACTATAACTATAACTATTTTGCCAATTGGACTGGTCCCCCCTACCACACGGAACCCCACTAATCTACAGACGGAAACGCATGAGGTGGCTAAATACAGACCTCCCTCCATCTTCTGCCAGCTTGCTACATATGATCTGGCTAGCTGTCTGAATTCTCACAGGACCCTTATGATCACTCGGCTAAGCATGCCTCTCCTAAATGTCAATATGCCTTGTCCATTGCTGTTCTGGTTAGTGTTTATTGGCTTATTTCACTGTAGAGCCTCTAGCCCTGCTCATTATACCTTATCCAACCTTTCAGTTCCACCACCTACACATGCTATGACATCTTCTGGTTTCAATGATGTTTCTAGAGACAATATCTCTCTCATCATCACTCAATGCCTAGGTTTACCTCCACTGTATTCACATCCTACCATACCTTTGTCTGTACATTATACCTTGAAGCTATTTTATCGCCCCCAGAAACCTGCTCCTTTTACTCTCTATTCTGGACGTCATAGATGACCAATTCTCATAGCTTTTAGCCTTATCCTGCTCCTCCTCTGTTCCTCTGGTGATGTAGAGGTGAATCCAGGCCCTGCAGTGCCTAGCTCCACTCCTATTCCCCAGGCGCTCTCTTTTGATGACTTCTGTAACCGCAATAGCCTTGGTTTCATGCATGTTAACATTAGAAGCCTTCTCCCTAAGTTTGTTTTATTCACTGCTTTAGCACACTCTGCCAACCCGGATCTCCTAGCCGTGTCTGAATCCTCGCTTAGGAAGTCCACCAAAAACTCTGAAATCTTCATCCCTAACTACAACACTTTCAGACAAGATAGAACGGCCAAAGGGGGTGGTGTTGCAATCGACTGCAGAGATAGCCTGCAGAGTTCTGTCCTACTATCCAGGTCTGTACCCAAACAATTTGAACTTCTACTTTTAAAATCCATCTCTCTAAAAACAAGTCTCTCCCCGTTGCCGCCTGCTATAGACCACCCTCTGCCCCCAGCTGTGCTCTGGACACCATATGTGAACTGATTGCCCCCCATCTATCTTCAGAGCTCGTGCTGCTAGGGGACCTAAACTGGGACATGCTTAACACCCAGCCATCCTACAATCTAAGCTTGATGCCCTCAATCTCACACAAATGATCAATGAACCTACCAGGTACCACCCCAAAGCCGTAAACACGGGCACCTTCATAGATATCATCCTAACCAACTTGCCCTCTAAATACACGTTTGCTGTTTTCAACCAAGATCTCAGCGATCACTGCCTCATTGCCTGCATCCGTAATAGGTCTGCGGTCAAACGACATCCACTCATCACTGTCAAACGCTCCCTAAAACACTAATCGACCTGGCCAGGGTATCCTGGAATGACATTGACATCATCCCGTCAGTAGAGGATGCCTGGTTATTCTTTAACAGTGCCTTCCTCCCGATCTTAAATAAGCATGCCCCATTCAAGAAATGTAGAACCAGGAACAGATATAGCCCTTGGTTCACTCCAGACCTGTCTGCCCTTGACCAGCACAAAAACATCCTGTGGCGTTCTGCATTAGCATCGAACAGCCCCCGTGATATGCAACTTTTCAGGGAAGTTAGAAACCAATATACACAGGCAGTTAGAAAAGCCAAGGCTAGCTTTTTCAAGCAGAAATTTGCTTCCTGCAACACAAACTCAAAAAAGTTCTGGGACACTGTAAAGTCCATGGAGAATAAGAACACCTCCTCCCAGCTGCCCACTGCACTGAGGATAGGAAACTATGTCACCTCCGGTAAATCCACTACAATTGAGAATTCCAATCAGCATTTTTCTACGGCTGGCCATGCTTTCCACCTGGCTATCCCTACCGCGGTCAACGGCACTGCACCCCCCACAGCTACTCGCCCAAGCCTTCCCCTTTTCTCCTTCTCCCAAATCCAGTCAGCTGATGTTCTGAAAGAACTGCAAAATCTGGACCCCTACAAATCAGCCGGGCTAGACAATCTGGACCCTTTCTTTCTAAAATTATCTGCCAAAATTGTTGCAACCCCTATTACTAGCCTGTTCAACCTCTCTTTCGTGTCATCTGAGATTCCAAAAGATTGGAAAGCAGCTGCTGTCATCCCCCTCTTCAAAGGAGGGGACACTCTTGATCCAAACTGCTACAGACCTATATCTATCCTACCCTGCCATTCTAAGGTCTTCGAAAGCCAAGTCAACAAACAAATTACCGACCATTTCGAATTCCACCACACCTTCTCTGCTATGCAATCTGGTTTCAGAGCGGGTCATGGGTGCACCTCAGCTACGCTCAAGGTCCTAAACAATATCGTAACCGCCATCGATAAGAAACAATACTGTGCTGCCGTATTCATTGACCTGGCCAAGGCTTTTGACTCAGTCAATCACCACATCCTCATCGGCAGACTCAATAGCCTTGGTTTCTCAAATGATTGCCTCGCCTGGTTCAACAACTACTTCTCTGATAGAGTTCAATGTGTCAAATCGGAGGGCCTCTGATAGTCTCTATGGGGGTGCTACAGGGTTCAATTCTTGGGCTAACTCTTTTCTCTGTATACATCAATGATGTCGCTCTTGCTGCTGGTGAGTCTCTGATCCACCTCTACGCAGACGACACCATTCTGTATACGTCTGGCCGTTTGGACACTGTGTTAACAACCCTCCAGACGAGCTTCAATGCCATACAACTCTCCTTCCGTGGCCTCCAACTGCTCTTAAATACAAGTAAAACTAAATGCATGCTCTTCAACCGATCGCTGCCCGCACCTGCCCGCCCGTCCAGCATCACTACTCTGGACGGTTCTTACTTAGAATATGTGGATAACTACAAATACCTAGGTGTCTGGTTAGACTGTAAGCTCTCCTTCCAGCCTCACATCAAACATCTCCAATCCAAAGTTAAATCTAGAATTGGCTTCCTATTTCGCAACAAAGCATATTTCACTCATGCTGCCAAACATACCCTCATAAAACTGACCATCCTACTGATCCTCGACTTCGGCGATGTCATTTACAAAATAGCCTCCAATACCCTACTCAATAAACTGGATGCAGTCTATCACAGTGCCATCCGTTTCGTCACCAAAGCCCCATATACTACCCACCACTGTGACCTGTACGCTCTCGTTGGCTGGCCCTCGCTTCATACTCGTCGCCAAACCCACTGGCTCCAGGTCATCTACAAGACCCTGCTAGGTAAAGTCCCCCCTTATCTCCGCTCACTGGTCACCATAGCAGCACCCACCTGTAGCACGCGCTCCAGCAGGTATATCTCTTTGGTCACCCCCAAAGCCAATTCCTCCTTTGGCCGTCTCTCCTTCCAGTTCTCCGCTGCCAATGACTGGAACGAACTACAAAAATCTCTGAATCTGGAAACACTTATCTCCCTCACTAGCTTTAAGCACCAGCTGTCAGAGCAGCTCACAGATCACTGCACCTGTACATAGCCCATCTATAATTTAGCCCCAACAACTACCTCTTCCCCTTCTGTATTTATATATTTATTTTGCTCCTTTGCACCCCATTATTTGTACTTTGCACTTTCTTCCACTACAAATCTACCATTCCAGTGTTTTACTTGCTATATTGTATTTACTTTGCCACCATGGCCTTTTTTTGCCTTTTACCTCCCTTATCTCACCTCATTTGCTCACATTGTATATAGACTCATTTTTTTCTACTGTATTATTGACTGTATGTTTGTTTTACTCCATGTGTAACTCTGTGTTGTTGTATGTGTCGAACTGCTTTGCTTTATCTTGGCCAGGTCGCAATTTTAAATGAGAACTTGTTCTCAGCTTGCCTACCTGGTTAAATAAAGGTGAAATAAAAAAAATTAAAAATTACCTGTCCAACCAGACCCTTTAATTACCTGTCTAACCAGACCCTTTAATTACCTGTCCAACCAGACCCTTTAATTACCTGTCCAACCAGACCCTTTAATTAACTGTCCAACCAGACCCTTTAATTAACTGTCCAACCAGACCCTTTAATTATCTGTCCAACCAGACCCTTTAATTAACTGTCCAACCAGACCCTTTAATTAACTGTTCAACCAGACCCTTTAATTAACTGTCCAACCAGACCCTTTAATTAACTGTCCAACCAGACCCTTTAATTAACTGTCCAACCAGACCCTTTAATTAACTGTCCAACCAGACCCTTTAATTAACTGTCCATCCAGACCCTTTAATTTACTGTCCAACCAGACCCTTTAATTAACTGTCTAACCAGACCCTTTAATTTACTGTCCAACCAGACCCTTTAATTAACTGTCCAACCAGACCCTTTAATTATATCCCCAACCAGACCCTTTAATTAACTGTCCATCCAGAGCCTTTAATTACCTGTCCAACCAGACCCTTTAATTAACTGTCCAACCAGACCCTTTAATTAACTGTCCATCCAGACCCTTTAATTAACTGTCCAACCAGACCCTTTAATTAACTGTCCAACCAGACCCTTTAATTACCTGTCCAACCAGACCCTTTAATTACCTGTCCAACCAGACCCTTTAATTTACTGTCCATCCAGACCCTTTCAGCATGACAATGCCCCCATGCACAAAGCTAGGTCCATGCAGAAATATTTTGTCGAGATCAGTGTGGAAGAACTTGACTGGCTTGCACAGAGTCCTGACCTCAACTCTATCGAACACATTTGGAATGAATTGGAATGCCGACTGTGAGCCAGGCCTAATCGCCCAACATCAGTGCCCGACCTCACTAACGCTCTTGTGGCTTAATGGAAGCAAGTCCCGCAGTAATGTTCCAACATCTAGTGGAAAACCTTCCCAGACGAGTGGAGGCTGTTATAGCAGCAAATTCTTCGGAATGAGATGTTCAACGAGCAGGTGTCCACATAATTTTGTCCATGTAGTGTATAAAGTAGTGCCTAGAAGTACCCAAAAATTGTAGGAAGGTGACACAGCATAGCCTTCTCTTGTTTCTCTGCTTGTCTATTTACAGTCTGTGTTGTCTCTGTGCTGTCTCTGTGTTGTCTCTGTGCTGTCTCCACAAGGTGGAGTTGTCCTCATTAGCTAGTTGGCAGACTCTCACGAACTCCCCTCTGTCTCCCAGTTTAAGTCAGGACCACGGGAGAGACAGAGAGAACAGCCTTAACTCGGTATCAAAGTCATTTAGTTCAACTGTAAAAAAAAAAGAGAACTGCAGACTTCAAAAGACATACAGTAACAGTCAAAAGTTTTAGAAATCCTACTCCTTCAAGGGATTTTCTTTACTTTTACTATTTTCTACATTGTATAAAAATAGTGAAAACATAACAACTATGAAATAACACCTATGGAATCATGTAGTAACCAAAAAAGTGTTAAACAAATCAAAACATATTTTATATTTGAGATTCTTCAAATAGCCAGCCTTTGCCTTGATGACAGCTTTGCACACTCTTGGCATTCTCTCAACCAGCTTCACCTGGAATGATTTTAAAACAATCTTGAAGGAGTTCCCACATATGCTTAGCACTTGTTTGCTACTTTTCCTTCACTCTGCAGTCTGACTCATCCCAAACCATCTCAATTGGGTTGAGGTTGTGTGAAGAGAAGGATTTATTTCAGCTTTTATTTATTTCATCACATTCCCAGTCAAATCAAATCAAATGTATTTATATAGCCCTTCTTACATCAGCTGATATCTCAAAGTGCTGTACAGAAATCCAGCCTAAAACCCCAAACAGCAAGCAATGCAGGTGTAGAAGCACGGTGGCTAGGAAAAACTCCCTAGAAAGGCCAAAACCTAGGAAGAAACCTAGAGAGGAACCAGGCTATGAGGGGTGGCCAGTCCTCTTCTGGCTGTGCCGGGTGGAGATTATAACTGAACATGGCCAAAATGTTCAAATGTTCATAAATGACTAGTATGGTCAAATAATAATCACAGTTGTCGAGGGTGCAACAAGTCAGAACCTCAAGAGTAAATGTCAGTTGGCTTTTCATACCCGATCATTGAGAGTATCTCTACGGCTCCTGCTGTCTCTAGAGAGTTGAAAACAGCAGGTCTGGGACAGGTAGCACGTCCGGTGAACAGGTCAGGGTTCCATAGCCGCAGGCAGAACAGTTGAAACTGGAGCAGCAGCACGGCCAGGTGGACTGGGGACAGCAAGGAGTCATCATGTCAGGTAGTCTTGAGGCATGGTCCTAGGGCTCAGGTCCTCCAAGAGAGAGAAAGAAAGAAAGAAAGAAAGAAAGAAAGAAAGAAAGAAAGAAAGAAAGAAAGAAAGAAAGAAAGAAAGAAGAAAGAAAGAAAGAAAGAAAGAAAGAAAGAAAGAGAGAAATAGAGAGAGCATACTTAAATTCATACAGGACACCGGATAAGACAGGAGAAATACTCCAGATATAAGAGACTGACCCTAGCCCCCCGACACATAAACTACTGCAGCATAAATACTGGAGGCTGAGACAGGAGGGGTCAGGAGACACTGTGGCACCATCCGATGAAACTACCCGGACAGGGCCAAACAGGAATGATATAACCCCACCCACTTTGCCAAAGCACAGCTCCCACACCACTAGAGGGATACCTTCAACCACCAACTTACCATCCTGAGACAAGGCCGAGTACAGCCCACAAATATCTCCGCCACAGCACAACCCAGACAGGAAGACCACGTCAGTGACTCAACCCACTCAAGTGACGCATCCCTCCTAGGGACGGCATGGAAGAACACCAATAAGCCAGTGACTCAGCCCGTATAATAGGGTTAGAGGCAGACCAGTGGGTCAGAAGTTTACTTTACTTTTTTATACTCAATTAGTATTTGTTAGGATTGCCTTTAAATTGTTGTGCTTGTTTGGTGACAACCTTTGCTAGTGTTATGGAAGAATGAGTTGATTTGAGACATGTATGAAGTGTTTTTGGTAGTTTTAGTGCATTTTGGATGTGAAATGAACTGCTGTGTCAGGCTGAAAGTTGGTTAAGAGAACTGTGTGAAGAGTTTTGAAAAAGTGGCCTAATTATTGATAAATCCTAGCGATTGTAAAAACAAAACAAACAAAAAACTGTAGCACTTCTTTGGTTACTACATGATTCCATATGTTATTTCATAGTTTTAAGGTCTTTACTATTTTTCTACAATATAGAAAATAGTAAAAATAAAGAAAAACCGTTGAATGAGTAGATGTTGATCGGTCCTCCATCTCCATCCTCCTCTCAGAAACGCTGATCAATAAAAAACAAAACCTTCATCCTTAAACCTTAAACCTTAAACCAGCCTTTGTTTTCGGCTCTTACTGTTGTCCAAAAGCTTTGTTCTTACAGATTTTTGAGCAGATGAGACTAGTCAGAGGGGCTACTGTGTGTGTGTGATGGGTGTGTGTGTGTGTGTGTGTGTGTGTGTGTGTGTGTGTGTGTGTGTGTATGTGTGTGTGTGTGTGTGTGTGTGTGTGTGTGTGTGTGTGTGTGTGTGTGTGTGTGTGTGTGTGTGTGTGTGTGTGTGTTTGTGATGGGGTGTGTGTGTGTGATGGGGTGTGTGTGTGTGTGTGTTTGTGATGGGGTGTGTGTGTGTGTGTGTGTTTGTGATGGGGTGTGTGTGTGTGTGTGTGTGATGGGGTGTGTGTCTGTGTGTGATGGGGTGTGTGTGTGTGTGTGATGGGGTGTGTGTGATGGGGAGGGTGTGTGACGGGGTGTGTGTGTGTGTGATGGGGTGTGTGTGTGATGGGGTGTGTGTGTGTGTGTGTGTGTGTGTGTGTGTGTGTGTGTGTGATGGGGGTGTGTGTGATGGGGTGTGTGTATGTGTGTGATGGGGTGTGTGTGTGATGGGGTGTGTGTGTGTGATGGGGTGTGTGTGTGTGATGGGGTGTGTGTGTGTGTGTGTGTGATGGGGTGTGTGTGTGTGTGTATGTGATGGTGTGTGTGTGTGATGGGGTGTGTGTGTGTGTGTGTGTGTGTGATGGGGTGTGTGTGTGTGTGATGGGGTGTGTGATGGGGTGTGTGTGTGTGTGTGTGTGTGTGTGTGTGTGTGTGTGTGTGTGTGTGTGTGTGTGTGTGTGTGTGTGTGTGTGTGTGTGTGTGTGTGTGTGTGTGATGGGGCGTGTCTGCGTGTGATAGGGTGTGTGTGTCTGTGTGTGATGGGGTGTGTGTGTCTGTGTGTGATGGGGTGTGTGTGTCTGCGTGTGATAGGGTGTGTGTGTCTGTGTGTGATAGGGTGTGTGTGTCTGTGTGTGATGGGGTGTGTGTGTATTCTAAAGCCATCATCACCACATTGTCACAGTATGTAATGAGTGTAATTCCAAAAAAAGGAAAGTAAATCTTTCCTGATGGGAATGCAGTGAAGAGAGACGGTGTTACTGAACCATTCATTATGACATTATGAGAAAGAAAAGAGTTTGAAAGGAATGACGGTGCAGAGAAGGTTGAACTGCTACCTTTTGGCTTGACCTTCAACGGAATCGTCTGATTGGAGACCTTCGTTACCCAGAATGCCGCTGTCAGCGAGTTAGACCTGCTTGTCCTCACCTGCCATATAAGGCCAAGGAAACGGGGCAGATTTGAAGCGTTAAAGGCTTCATCTCTCTGTTCTCTCTTTCATCTCCCTGTCACTTACTCTATCTCCATTCTATCGCTCTCTCTCTCCTGTTTCTCTCTCTCTCCTGTCTCTCTCTCTCCTCTCTCTCTCTCTCGCTCTCTTCTGTCTCTCTCTCTCCTGTTTTTCTCTCTGTCTCTCTCTCTCTCCTGTCTCTCTATCTCTCTCCTGTCTCTCTCTCTCTCCTGTCTCTCCCTCTCTCTCTCTCTCTCTCTCTCTCTCTCTCTCTCCTGTCTCTCTCTCTCTCTCTCTCTCTCTCTCTCTCTCCTGTCTCTCTCTCTCTTCTGTCTCTCTCGCTCTCTCTCTCTCTCTTTCTCTCTCTCTCTCTCCTGTCTCTCTCCTGTCTCTCTCTCTCCTGTCTCTCTCTCTCTCCTGTCTCTCTCTCTCTCTCTCTCTCTCTCTCTCTCTCCTGTCTCGCTTTCGCTCTCCTGTCTCTCTCTCTCTCTCTCTCCTGTCTCTCTTTCTCTCTTCTATGTATCTCTGGTCAGGTATTCTGCCACAGTGAACTCTCTGTTTAGGGCAACAACTCCTTGCACGCGCGTTACCACTCCACTATGTCTCCCTGTCATGGCTTTTGTGCCGTCAGTACAGATACTGACACATCCTGACCACCAAAGTCCATTTTACGTCACAAAGCTGTCCACTACTTGTTGTCCTGGAAGAGGATGTCTTCCTTAATTGACCCCCCATAAACGTAACGGACATATACCAGGAGCTGTGCCAAGCCCGCCACGTCTGTTGACTCATCCAGCTGTAACGCATAGAATTCACTGGGTTGCATGCGAAGCAGTAATTGTTTCAAAACATCCCCTGCCATGTCACTGATGCGTCGTGAAACAGTGTTGTTTGATGAAGGCATTGTCTGTTTTGGGCCTTTTCCCCCAGCTTTGTCCCAGCCATATCCGCGGCAGTAGGAAGAATTAAATCCTCCACAATAGTATGGGTCTTGCCTGTCCTAGCCACTCGGTAGCTCACCATATAAGATGCTTCTAGGCCCCTTCTTATTAATGGTATCTGTTGCTTTTATACATGTCTTACTACTCAAAAGTTGTCTTAACCTCTCTGGTTCCGCTAGCGACCCACCTCGACAACATCCGGTGAAATTGCAGAGCGCCAAATTCAAAATACAGAAATAGTCATAATAAACATTCATAAAAAATACAAGTGTTATACACCATGCGATTATCTGAGGACAGATGTTTGTTTCTAAATGTCTGCGCAAGAGTGAAGATTTCATTGAGTTGTGAGATAGTACTTTTGCACATATAACACACTGTGGCTGAGGAAAGGCACTACTCCCAATATAAGTGAACCCCAAATCAATGTAGTTCTCATCATATTTGCACCTCTTCGATGGTCCAACGTCCCTGTCTGTTCGGTGCTTTCCCGGGTAAGGGGGCAGTAGCTCTTCGGCTGCATCAGATTCACAACTGTCAGTGTCCATGCTAGCTGGGCTGACAACAAATGAACTGTGCCTTACAAAATTATTTATACCCTTCGCGTTTTTCCTATTTTTTGTATTTATTTTGTATTTCATGTAATGGAAATACACAAAATAGTCCAAATTGGTGAAGTGGGCCTTCCCTGTAGCTCAGTTGGTAGAGCATGGTGTTTGCAACACCAGGGTTGTGGGTTCGATTCCCACGGGGGGCCAGCACAGAAAAAAAAAAATGTATGAAATGTATGCATTCACTACTGTAATTCGCTCTGGATAAGAGCGTCTGCTAAATGACTAAAATGTAAAATGTAAATGTAAGTGAAATAAAAAAAAATGTAAACGGAAAAGTGGTGTCTGCATATGTATTCACCCCTTTGCTATGAAGCCCTTAAATAAAATCTAGTGCAACCAATTACCTTCATAAGTTACATAATTAGTTAAATAAAGTCCACCTGTGTGCAATCTAAGTGTCACATGATCTGTCACATGATCTCAGTATACATACACCTGTTCTGAAAGGCCCCAGAGTCTGCAACACCACTAAGCAAGGGGTACCACCAAGCAATCGGTACCATGAAGACAAAGGAGCTCTCTAAACAGGTCAGGGACAAAGTTGTGGAGAAGTACAGATCAGGGTTGGGTTATACAAAAATATCAGAAACTTTGAACATCCCACAGAGCACAATTAAATCCATTATTAAAAAATGGAAAGAATATGGCACCACAACAAACCTGCCAAGAGACGGCCACCCACATAAACTCACGGAGCAGGCAAGGAGGGCATTAATCAGAGAGGCAACAAAGAGACCAAAGACAACTCTAAAGGAGCTGCCAAGCTCCACAGCGGAGATTGGAGTATCTGTCCATTGGACCACTTTAAGCCATACAGTCCACAGAGCTGGGCTTTACAGAAGAGTCGCCAGAAAAAAGCCATTGCTTGAAGAAAAAAAAAAGCAAACACACAAAAGGCATGTGGGAGACTCAACAAACATATGGAAGAAAGTACTCTGGTCAGATGAGATTAAAATCTAGCTTTTGGCCCATCAAGGAAAATGCTATGTTTTGCGCAAACCCAACAACTCTCATCACCCCGAGAACACCATCCACCACAGTGAAGCATGGTGGTGGCAGCATCATGCTGTGGGGATGTTTTTCATCGGCAGGGACTGGGAAACTGGTCAGAATTGAAGGAATGATGGATGGCGCTAAATACAGGGAAATTCTTCAGTTTCAGTTTTCCAGAGATTTGAGACTGGGATGGAGGTTCACCTTCCAGCAGGACAATGACCCTAAGCATACTGCTAAAGCAACACTTGAGTGGTTTAAGGGGAAACATTTACATTTCTTGGAATGGCCTAGTCAAAGCCCAGACCTCAATCCAAATGAGATTCTGTGGTATGACTTAAAGATTGCTGTATACCAGCGGAGCCTATCCAACTTGAAGGAGCTGGAGCAGTTTTGCCTTGAAGAATGGGCAAAAATGTATTAATTCCATGTTGTAAGGCAACAAAACAGGAAAAATTCCAAGGGGGTGAATACTTTCGCAAGCCACTGTAGAATTACTGATGCTAGCATTGGATGTGCTCGTGGAAGCAGAACAACTTGTGTCATTGACAGGTGCAGGTGTAGTACTGCTGGTAGTAGCAGGTGTAGTACTGCTGGTAGTAGCAGGTGTAGTACTGCTGGTAGTAGCAGGTGTAGTACTGCTGGTAGTAGCAGGTGTAGTACTGCTGGTAGTACTGCTGGTAGTAGCAGGTGTAGTACTGCTGGTAGTAGCAGGTGTAGTACTGCTGGTAGTAGCAGGTGTAGTACTGCTGGTAGTAGCAGGTGTAGTACTGATGGTAGTAGCAGGTGTAGTACTGCTGGTAGTAGCAGGTGTAGTACTGCTGGTAGTAGCAGGTGTAGTACTGATGGTAGTAGCAGGTGTAGTACTGCTGGTAGTAGCAGGTGTAGTACTAGTAGCAGTACTACCAGTAGAGCTGGTATGTGTCTCTATGGATGTGGGCCTTACTTTGTTTAACCATTTATCCATTTTCGAGCAAACAGAAAGAGCAGCAGCTACGTTTGATAACATACGGACCGTTAGTGGAATTCCCCCGAGAGAGTAACGGTTAATGTGATTGGATGTTAATTATTTGACTAGGCTACCTGTATTTGACATTGTGTTGTTATTTCGCTGAACACTAGATGGTTTAATTTTATTTTTGGCAGTGAAACGAGGCTACTTTGGTGAGAGAAAAACCTCACCCAAATGTACAGCCCCGTTAGAAAATATAAATGGACTGTTTGAAAATGTGAATTCATTTTTTTTTTAAATGTATGTTTAAAAATAAAAAATGATGTGAATCAGATTTTTATTTGGCATACCCCCGACGGCATTGCACGTACCAGTTTGGGAATACCTGGTATAGAACAAATTAGGCTTCCTGAAATGTCTTATCTATTTACTATTGTAAAGTCCATTAAATGAGAGATGGGACGAATGGTAGCCTATCCTAACTTGTTGTAGGCCTATAGGCTATTTCACCAGCATGAAAACATCATAGTGAGAAAATTAATTTATTCTGCAATGATCATGGAAACTAAATAAATGATAGAAAATAGATGTATGTTTTTTCTAATTATTTTAGAATGCAAAGATAATTAGATTTTCACTCTTCACACTAACAGAAAATTATTGTATCTTGTTATTATATTTAGTTAATTGTTATTTTGCTATTAAATAAGACTGTCATCATATATTCCTGCACAAGGCTACTATAGGTGTAACGTCCGTCGTCAAAGGTAGACCAAGGCGCAGCGTGAGTTGGGTTCACCATACTTTATTATAAAAGTGAACCAGCAAAAAACAATAAACAACACAACGAACGAAAAGCTAGGAGTGCAAACACATGCAACATGCAAGATCCCACAACTGACTGTGTGGGGAAAAAGGACTGCCTAAGTATGGTTCCCAATCAGAGACAACGAATGACAGCTGCCTCTGATTGGAAACCATACTCGGGCCAATAAAGAAAAAACAACATAGACATACAACACATAGAATGCCCACCCCATGTCACACCCTGACCTAACCAAACAGAGAAAAACTGCTCTCTCAGGTCAGGGCGTGACAGTAGGCTACTGTTGCTTTTCTGGAAATGCAATCACTAGAAACTGTGCTCTAAGCACATTCTCACATCAAGTTTAGTTTTTACAAATGCCAACTGGTCCATGTTTTGGGGCATATTTTGTGTGTATGCAACGTTTGTAAATTAAGTCCCAGGCCTCTTAGCCTAAAGGGTGACGTGCTAGACACTGCTGTAGTAAGGGTCGACCCTTTAGGATGGTCAATACAAAGTTATGGCTAAACATTTACAGTATTTAAAAAAAAAAAATCCAAACAATAGAAAATATGGTATTTCACAAGTTGAACGCCACGGCATAAGCAGGAAAAAATACACTGGCTCTTACACTTTGACCTGAGCAGCCAGCATCCTGCAGCCCGCTATGATTGTTTTCAAATTCCTCCTGTGAGAATACTCTTCAGATGCACAGGTAATCAGTATGACTGGGAGGACTAGAATCAAGGCTTTAAACCTCGGAGGTGCTGACAAATGCAATTGAGTCTGAGTCTCAGTAGGCCTACAGAACAGCTCAACTCAGATCTGGCTCAGAGAGTAAAGGAAGGGGGATAGAGAAAAGAAAGAGAAGGAGAGACAGAGAGTAAAGGAAAAGAGACAAGGGATGGTGGAGTGAGAGAGGAGAAAGAAAGAGGGAATCCCTTTGAGCTTCATGGAGGAGAAGCTCAATCTGTCTGATGGTGGCTTCATGCTGGAGAAGCTCAATCTGTCTGATGGTGGCTTCATGGAGGAGAAGCTCAATCTGTCTGATGGTGGCTTCATGCTGGAGAAGCTCAATCTGTCTGATGGTGGCTTCATGGAGGAGAAGCTCAATCTGTCTGATGGTGGCTTCATGGAGGAGAAGCTCAATCTGTCTGATGGTGGCTTCATGGAGGAGAAGTTCAATCTGTCTGATGGTGGCTTCATGGAGGAGAAGTTCAATCTGTCTGATGGTGGCTTCATGGAGGAGAAGTTCAATCTGTCTGATGGTGGCTTCATGGAGGAGAAGCTCAATCTGTCTGATGGTGGCTTCATGGAGGAGAAGCTCAATCTGTCTGATGGTGGCTTCATGGAGGAGAAGTTCAATCTGTCTGATGGTGGCTTCATGGAGGAGAAGCTCAATCTGTCTGATGGTGGCTTCATGGAGGAGAAGTTCAATCTGTCTGATGGTGGCTTCATGGAGGAGAAGCTCAATCTGTCTGATGGTGGCTTCATGGAGGAGAAGCTCAATCTGTCTGATGGTGGCTTCATGGAGGAGAAGTTCAATCTGTCTGATGGTGGCTTCATGGAGGAGAAGTTCAATCTGTCTGATGGTGGCTTCATGGAGGAGAAGTTCAATCTGTCTGATGGTGGCTTCATGCTGGAGAAGTTCAATCTGTCTGATGGTGGCTTCATGGAGGAGAAGCTCAATCTGTCTGATGGTGGCTTCATGGAGGAGAAGCAGTTGGATCCCATTTCTTTCCACTGAGAGAGAGAGAGAGAGGGGGCGGGAGAGAGGGGAGAGAGAGAGAGAGAGAGAGAGAGAGAGAGAGAGAGGGAGAGAGAGAGGGACAGAGAGAGAGGGAGGAAGGGAGGGACATAGAGAGAGAGGGGGAGGGAGAGAGAGAGAGAGGGGGAGGGAGAGAGAGAGAGAGGGGGGGAGAGAGAGCGACAGAGAGAGAGGGGGAGGGAGAGAGAGAGAGAGAGGGGGAGGGGGAGAGAGAGAGAGAGAGAGAGAGGGGGGGAGGGGAGAGAGAGAGAGAAGGGGAGGGGGAGAGAGAGAGAGAGAGAGGGAGTGAGGAAGGGACATAGAGAGAGACAGAGAGAGAGAGGGGGAGGGAGAGAGAGAGAGAGACAGAGAGAGGGGGAGGGAGAGAGAGAGGGAGAAAGGAAGGGAGGGACATAGAGAAAGACAGAGAGAGAGGGGGAGAGAGAGAGAGAGAGAGAGAGAGGGGGAGGAAGGGAGGGACATAGAGAGGGACAGAGCGAGATAGAGAGGGAGAGAGATACAGAGAGAGAGAGATGGAGCAAGGGAGAGAGGGAGAGATACTCAGGGCCTAAACTCATCAACCTTTGGACTGAAGAGTTTAGCACTGGAGTTAAAAACACAAATCCTCATTCTGCAGGAGACATGGTGTAAGGCTGACATTGTCACTCACTGTCCCACGGGCTACAGAGGTAATTGTCCCATCACAAAAACACAGCTCTGTCAATAGAGGCAGAGACACTGGAGGGTTGATCATTTGGTACAAATCCCAACTACAACATTTTATTGATCCCCTTAATATAGGTAAATATCACATTTGGTTAAATCTGAAGAAAGAACTTGTACTGACAGAAGATTATGTGTTCCTTTGCGCAATATATATACCTCCCTTAGATGTGCAATTTCCAGGCCCAGGGAAATGTGCTCATCTGTTGTGACACAAATCCACTACCTGATCTAACGACCACGCGAGGGGACAGCTTTATTACAGGCCATACTGTTTCTAACTGTCTTAACCTCCTCCATAGAAACAACAGTGACAGCACCATCAACAACAACAGAAGGGATCTGTTGCAGCTCTGTAGAAGACTGGGTCTGTACTTTGTCAATGGTAGGTTACGGGGGGACTCTTTGGGGAGATTCACCTATTTCGGGGCGGTAGGTAGCCTAGTGGTTAGAGCGTTGGGCCGAAAGCTTACTGGATTGAATCCCCAAGCTGACAAAGTAAAAATCTTTCATTCTGCCTCTGAACGAGAGATTTAACCCACTGTTCCCTGGTACACCGCCAGTGTAAATAAAAAAAAAATCTTAACTGACATGCCTAGTTAAATAAATAAATAAATAAATTCTTCAATATGCACCTCGGAATTGGAAAAGGACACGCACCATTGCATCCTGGATGTGTCTGTCTTCAATTGTAGCCTGTGAGAAAGACCCGATCATGTGATGGAGAGCCATGTGCTTCAAAGCACGCAGCAATCAGGGAGAAGGGCACCATGCTAGACCCCGGGCCAAGTGGCTGCAAAAGACATGGATTTTTTTAGGATGCATTATTGTCACACAAAGGGGATGCCACTGTGAAATTCGAGGCATTATTAATAAGTGCTTGTCAAATTGTGAATGAGAGACTGATGAAGTGTGTACAGCCTGCACAAAAACACAAAGCAGAGCTCATGCCTTTCAAGTGACTTTTTTTCAATTCCTCATTAGAGTCGCATCATTCAGCTTTACAATGTATTAAAATCAACGTTTGTAGAACAACTAAAGTTACATTAATAACTCTTAATGAAGCGTATAGGAGGACCTATTTCTTTGTTAATCGCTCAACAAAGAATAGCCGTTTGTGCGCTCTCCCTGAAATCGTTAGGATAAAATATCCATTCTATTTTTTTCAGCTTCTTTGTTCAATTGTATTCTTCATACTATAAAATAATGACACTGAATTCTAAGCAAATCTTGTCTGCTAAATGAACTAGTGTAGCCCCACAGCCATATGGCATAGCCAGATCAGAACGTAACATAAGGACAACTCAGAGTATGCTATTCTGTTCTTCCGAAATAGACTACATTTTCTTCATTTCATGTATCTTTAGACCTGTCTAAAATAAATAATGTATTTATTGTGAAGGTGGAGGCTTTATTACATGGATTTATTAGACTTTTTAAAATGTAGATGTTCCAAAGGTCTACATCAGTGGCTTGTAGGCTGTGTGTGGAAGCCAGGAGATGCTAAATGTGTTCATGTTAATTAACGTCAATTACCATGAGACCAACAGATATTTGCTTGAATATGTCAAAAAAAATGCATCTCCCCAAATTTGAAACCCTTATATGAGGTTTCAAAGACATCTCTGATGTGAATGATCCTCTTTTGGGGAGGACGCAGAGAGCTGTGGGTTGGCAACGCACTACATTGCTGCCTGCCATAAGATGAGGGACAGTGTCTGACAGACACACCAACCTGTGTCTGTCAGACACTGTCCCTCTTTGACAGAGAGATAATAAAACACAGTAGGACACAGTATGACAGAGAGATAATAAAACACAGTACGACAGAGAGATAATAAAACATAGTTTGACAGAGAGATAATAAAACACAGTATGACAGAGAGATAATAAAACACAGTATGTGTCACGTCCTGACCATAGAGAGCTCTTATTTTCTATGGTAGAGTAGGTCAGGGCGTGACTGGGGGGGTTTATCTAGTTTGTTTAGTTCTATGTTGTTTGGTTCTTGTTTCTGTTTTTCTTTTTTTTTTGGATGATCCCCAATTAGAGGCAGCTGGTCATTGTTGTCTCTAATTGGGGATCATATTTAAGTAGTTGTTTTCCCCACCTGTGTTTTGTGGGAGATTATTTATGAATTAGTGCATGTTGGACCTCTGTCGTCACGGTTTGTGTTTTGTTTATAGTTTATTGTTTTGTCTTGCAAAGTTTCACATTCAAATAAAAGATGTGGAACGATACTCACGCTGCGCCTTGGTCCGTTCCTACACACAAGCATGACAGAATCTCCCACCACCAAAGGACCAAGCAGCGTGGACATGGGAGTACATCTTGGACGGCAAAGGATCCTGGATGTGGGAGGAGATCCAGGCCGGATGGGATCGCCTCCCATGGGAACAGGTTGAAGCAGCGAGGGAGGAACGGCGACAAGATCGGAAGTCACGGCACGACGGAAGCCCGAGAGGCAGCTCCCCCCAAAAAAATGAGGGGGGGGGGGGCACACGGGGAGATTGGCAGAGTCAGGGTTTAGACCTGAGCCAACTCCCCGTGCTTACCGTGGGGAGCGTGTGACCAGTCAGGCACCGTGTAATGCGATGATGCGCACTGTATCTCCAGTGCGCATTCATAGCCCGGTGCGCACTGTGCCTGCTCCCTGCATTTGCCGGGCTCCCAGTCCAGAGCTTCCGGCGACAGTTCCCAGTCTAGAGCTTCCGGCGACAGTTCCCAGTCCAGAGCTTCCGGCGACAGTTCCCAGTCCAGAGCTTCCGGCTACAGTTCCCAGTCCAAAGCTTCTGGCTACAGTTCCCAGTCCGGAGCTTCCGGCGATGTTTCACAGTCCGGAGTATCATGAGACGGCCTACAGTCCGGAGCCTCCTGAGACGGCCTACAGTCCGGAGACTCCTGAGACGGCCTACAGTCCGGATCCTCCTGAGACGGCCTACAGTCCGGAGCCTCCTGAGACGGCCAACAGTCTGGAACCTCCGGCGACGGTCCGCGGTCCAGAACCTCCGGCGATGGTCCGCGGACCGGAACCTCCGGCGACAATCCGCGGTCCGAAGTCTCCACTGATGCTGGCGGGTTCGCAGGATGAGAGGGTTCTTCGTCCTGCACCAGAACCGACTCCGATGCGGGAGGATCCGCGGGATGAGAAGGTTCTTCGTCCTGCACCGGAGCCGCCACCCTTTTGGTTTCAGGTTTTGCGGCCGGAGTCCGCACCTTTGAGGGGGGGTACTGTCATGTCCTGACCATAGGACTCTTATTTTCTATGGTAGAGTAGGTCAGGGTGTGACTGGGGGGGTGTATCTAGTTTGTTTAGTTCTATGTTGTTTGGTTCAAGTTTCTGTTTTTCTATGTTGGGGTTTTTGGATGATCCCCAATTTGAGGCCGGATGGGATCATCGTTGTCTCTAATTGGGGATCATATTTAAGTAGTTGTTTTTCCCACCTGTGTTTGTGGGAGATTATTTTTGAGTTAGTGCATGTTGCACCTCTGTCGTCACGGTTTGTGTTTTGTTTATAGTTTATTGTTTTGTCTTGCAAAGTTTCACATTCAAATAAAAGATGTGGAACGATACTCACACTGTGCCTTGGTCCGTTCCTACACACAAGCGTGACAGCATGGCAGAGAGATAATATACGGTTGGACACAGTATGACAGAGAGATAATAAAACACAGTATGACAGAGAGATAATAAAACACAGTATGACAGAGAGATAATAAAACACAGTATGACAGAGAGATAATAAAACACAGTATGGCAGAGAGATAATAAAACACAGTTTGACAGAGAGATAATAAAACACAGTATGGCAGAGAGATAATAAAACACAGTATGGCAGAGAGATAATAAAACACAGTTTGACAGAGAGATAATAAAACACAGTATGGCAGAGAGATAATAAAACACAGTATGGCAGAGAGATAATAAAACACGGTATGGCAGAGAGATAATAAAACACGGTATGGCAGAGAGATAATAAAACACAGTTTGACAGAGAGATAATAAAACACAGTATGACAGAGAGATAATAAAACACAGCATGGCAGAGAGATAATAAAACACAGTATGGCAGAGAGATAATAAAACACAGTATGGCAGAGAGATAATAAAACACAGTGATACACAGTATGGCAGAGATAGTGTTTAACTTTCTTTTAAAAAATTGCTCAAAGGGACATTGTTTTTATGGGCAAAGGCATCTCATTCCACCACTTAGATATCTGGGTGCAGAATGATAAATAATCCTGTAAACCAAACCCAGTCTAGTCTGGGACACCCTCATTAAACCAAACCCAGTCTAATCTGGGACACCCTAATTAAACCAGACCCAGTCTAATCTGGGACACCCTAGTTAAACTAGACCCAGTTTAATCTGGGACACCCTATTTAAACCAGACCCGGTCTAATCTGGGACACCCTATTTAAACCAGACCCGGTCTAATCTGGGACACCCTAATTAATCCAAACCCAGTCTAATCTGGGACACCCTAATTAATCCAAACCCAGTCTAATCTGGGACACCCTAATTAAACCAAACCCAGTCTAATCTGGGACACCCTAATTACATCAAACCCAGTCTAATCTGGGACACCCTAATTAAACCAGACCCAGTCTAATCTGGGACACCCTAATTAAACTAGACCCAGTCTAATCTGGGACACCATATTCTAGCTAGCTAGATAGATAGCCAATGAGCTGGGTTTTCTGGGAGTTTCTGTTGTAAAATGTAGCTGCTAACCTTGTGCAACAAAAATCATAAGAATATGGAGAGTTATATAATATGGCTCCTAATAGTTTATAATATGGCTCCTAATACTGGAAATGCTAAATCAAAGTCCAAGTATACAGATTTGACGATATTCTTGCAGAAAAATGTAATGTGAATGTGAACGTCTCCTTCACGATTTGCCCAAATGTACCTGGCAGTTAGCTTTGGGTATGTCATATTTGGCCAAAATGGGGGCTATCCCTAAATAAAGGTGAAAGAAATACAATGTGAAACACAAAACATCTCACCATGTCATTGGATTTCGATTAAAATAACACAAAATGCCCTTACGTTGATGACCTTTTGCCTTGATGATAGCGTTGATGACCTTTTACCTTGATGACAGCGTTGATGACCTTTTGCCTTGATGATAGCGTTGATGACCTTTTGCCTTGATGACAGCGTTGATGACCTTTTGCCTTGATGACAGCGTTGATGACCTTTTACCTTGATGACAGCGTTGATGACCTTTTGCCTTGATGATAGCGTTGATGACCTTTTACCTTGATGACAGCGTTGATGACCTTTTGCCTTGATGACAGCGTTGATGACCTTTTACCTTGATGATAGCGTTGATGACCTTTTGCCTTGATGACAGCGTTGATGACCTTTTGCAAATCCAAAGAGTTTTCCATGTTTACTCAACATCCTCACATACGTTTTTTGGTGGTTGAAATTAAGTGGAAACAATGTTGATTCAGCCAGTTTTTGCCCAGTGGGGAGAAACAACACTGCATCCCAAATGACACCCTTGTACCGTTGCAGTGCACTACTTTTGACCAGAACTATCAGAAGTAGGGCACTACTTTTGACCAGGGCCATTAGAAGTAGTACACTACTGTACATAAAGAATGGTGTGCCATCTGTCACCTCCATCCTGTTGTGACATCATCCTGAGAAGTCTGTGAGCGTACAGTAAAGGATCACTTGAGTGGATGAGAAAACGGCATGCATCTGCAGATCCAATTGTCCCTGATGTGATTCATTCACTCTTTACTTCAGAACGTACTGAGTAGAAACAAAGAAAGAGTGAAAAAGAGCAATTCTGAATATATCGCTTGCCTCTGTGGTATCAGCTACTGGCTGTGTCTCAAATGGAACCTAATTCCCTACATATATTAAACCAGGGGCACAACTTTCACTGGGGACTGGGGGGACATGCCCCCCCCCCACACATTCTGAAATTGCATTTGTGACCCCCTCCAGTTTTATCCTTGGAATGTGATACAAAACTAGGCAACGGTTTGCTTTAGGACCATGTGGACGCATCCAAGCGGTTGGGTAGGCTGTTTAGAGTGTTTATCTGAGTGGATGAAATAATAATGATAATAATAATAATGATGATAATATTAATAATAATAATGATAATAACAGTAATGATAATAATAATAGTAATAATGATAATAACAGTAATGATAATAATTATAGTAATAATGATAATGATGATAATAATGATAATAATGATAATGATAATAATAATGATAATGATGATGATAATAATAATGATGATAATGATAAAAATGATGATAATAGTAATAATGATAATAATAATAATAATAATAATAATAATGATAATGATAATGATGATGATAATAATAATGATGATAATTATAAAAATTATGCTAATAGTAATAATGATAATGGTGATGATGATAATAATAATGATAACAGTAATAATAATAATGATAAGGCTAATAGTAATAATAATAATGATAATGATAATAGTAATAATGATAATAATGATAGCAATAATGACAATGATAATAATAATGATAAAAATGATAATAATAATAGTAATAATGATATTAATAATAATAATGATAATAACAGTAATCATAATAATAATAGTAATAATGATAATGATGATAATAATAATAATAATAATAATGATAATAATGATAATGATGATAATAATAATTATAATTGTCACAGTTGTCGTACTGGAGAGAAGACCAAGGCGCAGCGGGTATGTGGATACTCATATTCTTTAATGAAAAAACACGCAGAGCATCCACAGTGAAAAAACAATAAATGTTACTCACGACAAGAACAGTTTTGCAGGCTATCAAACGCAGTGCAAAAAACAACTATCCACAACCACAAAGAAAAACACACACTACTATATAGGACTCCCAATCAAAGGCAACTCAACACACCTGCCTTCAATTGGGAGTCCAATCACCAACACAACACTTAACACACACAAAAACCCTGACACGTCCTGACCAAAACTAATACAATTGCTCCCTCTGCTGGTCAGGACATGACAATAATAATGATAATAATAACAACGAATGATAACGATAACGATAATGATAATGATAATAATTATAATTATAATTATTTATTATTATATTTAAGCCTGCATGCAAAGGTCTGCCAGAATCTACAACAGATTTGATTATTTTTACCATGTACTTTTAATGTAATGTCAGCTGCAATACAGGTAATTTGGTTGTGCTATTAGACGAAGCACAGTGATAACACATTAAGTTGTTGACCAGTGGGATCTCTCTGGTGGCCGAGTTGACCTTTTTTTTTTTTAAAGAAATGCAATTGGTTTGTGGAGAAAAAGTTTGAGGTCTTTAATAGGCTGACAAAGAATTTGTTACAGGGAATAAACACTGCCATCTCATGATGATAGCACAGGGCTAACACATGCCAGGTTATCAGATGGGACCAGCTACAACCTAGCGTTCTATCAGGTGACACTACATCAATTATTTCATTTGGCTGATCTTTAAAACTGAACCTCCAACTTGACCCCACCCCCCCCCAGGGGAATTTTGGAGTTACAGGTATTTTGCAGCCCTACTTTCTGTTTTATACAGTACTCTAGACAGTCTAGATAGATACCCTTGTGAATCGAACGTGCGTTCTTTTGTTGTTGGTCAATACGTTGAAATGTGTCTAATTCTCAGCATTATAGCACTGCAAGCCTGTTGCTAATTGTAATCCCCTGGTATGAAACAAACAGACAAAAAACCTCCCAGTCTTTGTAGCTATATCACTGAGCAACACACCGTGTTTACACTATTGAAAGAAAAAAAAGGCAATTAAAAAAGATCCGATACGTCCCAATTGGCAACCTATTCCCAATATAGTGCGCTACTATTGACCAGAGTCTTATGGGCCATCCTATTGGTCCTGGTCTAAAGTAGTGCACGTTAATGGTATAGGGAGCTATTTGGGATGCAGACCAACAGTATGAAAATGTACATTGAAGCTGAGACAAGCTGTGGTCAGTAGCATTCTGCTCTTCAGTTCTTTCAAATTAAAAATCTAATTGTTTTCGTCACGTATACAGTTTACAGCATGTATACAAGGTGCAATGAAATGCTTAAGGCACACTGTGTGCCCTCAGGCCCCTGCTCCACCACTACCACATATCTACAGTACTAAATCCATGTGTATGTATAGTGTGTATGTTATAGTGTGTATGTTATAGTGTGTGTGTGTGTGTGTGTGTGTGCCAATGTTTGTGTTGCTTCACAGTCCCTGCTGTTCCATAAGGTGTTTTATCTGTTTTTTTTTATCTAATTTTAATGCTTGTGTCAGTTACTTGATGTGGAATAGAGTTCCATGTAGTCATTGCTCTATGTAGTACTGTGCGCCTCCCATAGTCTGTTCTGGACTTGGGGACTGTGGAGAGACCTCTTGTGGCAAGTCTTGTGGGGTATGCATGGGTGTCTGAGCTGTGTGCCAGTAGTTCAAACAGACAGCTTGGTGCATTCAACATGTCAATACCTCTCACAAATACAAGTAGTGATGAAGTAAATCTCTCCTTCATTGACATGCATTGTCACGGCTGTCTGAAGAATGAGACCAAAGTGCAGCGTGTGTATCGTTCCATATTTTATTATAACTGTGAAACTATGCAAGACATACAAATAAACTAATGAACAAAAATAACAAACCGTAATGAAAGAGGTGCAAAATACACTTACTCAAAATACAATCTCCCACAAACCCAGGTGGGAAAAACAACTACTTAAGTATGATCTCCAATTAGAGACAACTATGACCAGCTGCCTCTAATTGGAGATCATCCCAAAAAACAACAACATAGAAATACAGAAACAAGAACATGACAACATAGAAAATCTAAACTATACACAACCCCGTCACGCCCTGACCTTCTCTACCATAGAAAATAAAAGCTTCTATGGTCAGGACGTGACATGCATATTATTAATATTAGCGCTCTGTGTACATCCAAGGGCCAGCCGTGCTGCCCTGTTCTGAGCCAACTGCAATTTTCCTAAGTCCTTTTTTGTGGCACCTGACCACACGACTGAACGGTAGTCAAGGTGCAACAAAACTAAGGCCTGTAGGACCTGCCTTGTTGATAGTGCTGTTAAGAAGGCAGAGCATCGCTTTATTATAGACAGACTTCTCCCCATCTTAGCTACTGCATCAATATGTTTTGACCATGACAGTTTACAGTCCAGGGTTACTCTAAGCAGTTCATCTCAACTTGCTCAATTTCCACATTATTTATTACAAGATTTAGTTGAGGTTAGGGTTTAGTGAGTGTTTTGTTCCAAATATATTGCTTTTAGTTTTAGAAATATTTAGGGCTAACTTATTCCTTGCCATCCACTCTGAAACTAACTGCAGCTCTTTGTTAAGTGTTGCTGTAATTTCAGTCGCTGTGGTAGCTGACATGTATAGTGTTGAGTCATCCGCATACATAGACACTCTGGCTTTACTGAAAGTCAGTGGTATGTTGTTTGTAAAAATTTTAAAAAGCAAAGGGCCTAAACAACTTCCCTGGAGGATTCCTGATTCTAACTGGATTATATTTGATAGGCTTCCATTAAAGAACACCCTCTGTGTTCTGTTAGACAAGTACCTCTTTATCCACATTATAGCAGGGGGTGTAAATCCATAACACATAAGTTTTTCCAGCAGCAGACTATGATCGATTATGTCAAAAGATGCACTGAAGTCTTTCAAGACAGCCCCCACAATCATTTTATCATCAATTTCTCTCAGATAATCATCAGTCATTAGTGCAAGTGCTGTGCTTGTTGAGTGTCCTCCTACCTATAAGCGTGCTGAAATTCTGTTGTCAATTTGTTTACTGTAAAATAGCTTTGTATCTGGTCAAAAACATTTTTTTTCCAGAAGTTTACTAAGGGTTGGAAACAGGCTGATTGGTCGGCTATTTGAGCCAGTAAACGGGGCTTTACTATTCTTGGGTAGCAGAATGACTTTAGCTTCCCTCCAGGTCTGAGGGCACATACCTTCTAGTAGTAATTGAAGATGTGGCAAATAGGAGTGGCAATATCGCCTGCTATTATCCTCAGTCAGTTTCCATCTAGATTGTCAGACCCTATTGGCTTGTCATTGTTGATAGACAACAATACTTTTTTTCACCTCTTCCACACTGACTTTACGGAATTCAAAAGTACAATGTTTGCCTTTCATAATTTGGTCCGATATAAACTTGGATGTGTTGTGTCAGCGTTTGGCGCTGGCATGTCATCCCTAAATTTGCTAATCTTGCCAATGAAAAAGCAATTAAAGTAGTTTGCAATATCAGTGGGTTTTCTGATGAATGATCCATCTGATTCAATGAACGAAGGAGCCAAGCTTTTTTTCATTCTTTATATAATTTATCTTTCTTTCATAGTGTAGTTAATTTTTCTTTATATTTAGTTTAGTCACATGATGTGTTTATTTACAGTACATTTACCAATCAGTTGGGCTGCCAGACTTAATTGCCATTCCTTTTACCTCATCCCTCTCAACCATACAATTTTTCAATTCCACATCAATCCAAGGGGATTTAACAGTTTTTACAGTCATTTTCTTAATGGGTGCTTATTAGTAACTGTAATAAGTCGTTTCATAAATGCGTCAAGTGCAGCATCTGGTTGCTCCTCGTTACACACAACAGACCAGTAAATATTCTTTACATCATCAACATAGGAATCACTACAAAACTTGTTGTATGACCTCTTATACACTATGTTAGTCCCAGCCTTTGGAACTTTGGTTTTCCTGGATATGTCTATTATATTGTGATCACTACATCCTATGGATTTGGATACTGCTTTAAAGCAAATATCTGCAGCGTTAGTAAAGATGTGATCAATACATGTTGAATATTTAATTCCTGTGCTGTTTGTAACTACACTGGTAGGTTGACTGATAATCTGAACCAGGTTGCAGGCACTGGTTACAGCTTGAAGTTTTTTCCTGAGTGGGCGGCTAGATGAAAGCCAGTCAATATTCAAAATCACCCAGAAAATATACTTTTCTGTTGATATCACATACATGATCAAGCATTTCACACATATTATCCAGATACTGACTGTTAGCACTTGGTGGTCTTTAGGTGAGGCAGATGAACCTGTAGCCATATTACTTCAACAGTATTTAACATTAGATCGTCTCTAAGCTTTACAGGAATGTGGTTCTGAAAATAGACCGCAACACCACCCCCGTTGGCATTTCTGTCTTTTCGGTAACCATGTATTGCTACCACTGTATTATCAAAGGTATTGTCTAAGTGAGTTTCAGAGATAGTCAGAACATGAATGTCACCTGTTATAAGCATGCTATTTACTCCATGGATCTTGTTTCTTAGGCTACATATGTTAATATGGGCTATTTGTAGCACTTTTCTGTGTTGCTTGATTGTTTTTATTGCTTTACTGGGAAGCTTATCAGAGGTAGACTTACTCCTGTTATTTACATTGGAGCTGATAGTGCAGGGTGAGCTGCATAAAGTGGTCTTCCTACTATTGCACACCGCCTCAGTGCTAACAGTGTAACTCTGGTTTATAGGCTCATGATTACTGCTTACAATAGCTGTAGGATAAACAGATGTATTCGGTGTAATTAATAAGGGTACATAAATTAAATGACTTACATTGTGTTTGCCAATGCCCCTAAGATCATGTACATTTGATGCAGCATTATAACGACTCATTGTCACAATGGTAGGGATTAACTGAGCTGGTCCTGGATCATTTACCAGTTATTGTTTCAACGCAACCTTGAAATGCGTGGACAGAGTCCAGGAGCCGAGATGATTTGGATGGACTCACTTTCCAGAAGGTGTCAAAGTTATCAATACAAGTGACTCCAGCAGAGCTACAGTATTTATATAGCCCTTCTTACATCAGCTGATATCTCAAAGTGCTGTACAGAAACCCAGCCTAAAACCCCAAACAGCAAGCAATGCAGGTGTAGAAGCACAGTGGCTAGGAAAATCTCCCTAGAAAGGCCAAAACCTAGGAAGAAACCTAGAGAGGAACCAGGCTATGAGGGGTGGCCAGTCCTCTTCTGGCTGTGCCGGGTGGAGATTATAACAGCACATGGCCAAGATGTTCAAATGTTCATAAATGACCAGCATGGTCAAATAATAATAATCATGGTAGTTGTCGAGGGTGCAACAAGTCAGCAACACAAGAGTAGTCTTTTAGCCAGATGTGTAATTCCAGCAGTCTGCTGAATCTTTCACACCCGGGGTGGTACTTGACCTAGAATTATTGGCCGTTTTTTGGAGTCTTTTACTGCTAAAATCAGTTCTTTAAAATACATTTTCAAATGTTCCGAGCTAGCCCTCCTGATGTCGTTTGACCCCACATGGACCACGACAGTGTCAGCTCCTAGCATCTGTGGTAGAACAGTCAGAAGCAGCCTTGTTATGTCCTGTACTCGTGCTCCTGGGTAGCACAGGGTTTTTGCCTTGGGGACCGACATTTTTCTCACCATAGAGCTGCCTATGATGACAGCTGGTGATGCTGAATGGGCTGGTCTCTCAGGCAGCCTCACGGTCTGGTGAGGCTGGGAGCTCCGAGGATCTGAGGATCTGAACCCGAGGTAGAAGCCACTGGAGAGGGGGACAGAGCAGAGGACGAAGACGCAGGTACCTCCTTATCCGATCTTGATTGGGAAGCCACCACAGATGAAGGCGCCGGAACCTCTGTCAAAATTAGTGACAGCAGGGGCAGCAGTTAATGACAGAAGGGACAGTAGTTGGTGACAGCAGGGACAGGAGTTAGGGACAGTAGGGACAGCAGTTAGTGACAGCAGACACAGGAGTTAGTGACAGCAGAGACAGAAGTTAGTGACAGTAGAGACAGCAGTTAGTGACAGCAGGGACAGCTTTTAGTGACAGCAGGGACAGCTTTTAGTGACAGCATGGACGGCAGCAGTTAGTGACAGCAGGGACAGCTTTTAGTGACAGCAGGGACAGCTTTTAGTGACAGCAGGGACAGCTTTTAGTGACAGCAGGGACAGCAGTTAGTGACAGCAGGGACAGCAGTTAGTGACAGCAGGGACAGCTTTTAGTGACAGCAGGGATAGCAATTAGTGACAGCAGGGACAGCTTTTAGTGACAGCAGGGACAGCTTTTAGTGACAGCAGGGACAGCTTTTAGTGACAGCAGGGACAGCAGTTAGTGACAGCAGGGACAACAGTTAGCGACAGCAGTTGGTGACAGCAGGGACAGCAGTTAGTGACAGCAGGGACAGCAGTTAGTGACAGCAGTTAGTGACATCAGGGACAGGAGTTAGTGACAGCAGGGACAGCAGTTAGTGACAGCAGGGACAACAGTTAGCGACAGCAGTTGGTGACAGCAGGGACAGCAGTTAGTGACAGCAGGGACAGCAGTTAGTGACAGCAGGGACAGCAGTTAGTGACAGCAGGGACAGCAGTTTAGTGACAGCAGCGGGACAGCAGTTAGTGATAGCAGGGACAGCAGTTAGTGACAGCAGGGACAGCTTTTAGTGACAGCAGGGACAGCTTTTAGTGACAGCAGGGACAGCAGTTAGTGACAGCAGGGACAGCAGTTAGTGACAGCAGGGACAGCTTTTAGTGACAGCAGGGACAGCTTTTAGTGACAGCAGGGATAGCAGTTAGTGACAGCAGGGACATCAGTTAGTGACAGCAGGGACAGCAGTTAGTGACAACAGGGACAGCTTTTAGTGACAGCAGGGACAGCTTTTAGTGACAGCAGGGACAGCTTTTAGTGACAGCAGGGACAGCAGTTAGTGACAGCAGGGACAACAGTTAGCGACAGCAGTTGGTGACAGCAGGGACAGCAGTTAGTGACAGCAGTTAGTGACATCAGGGACAGGAGTTAGTGACAACAGGGACAGCAGTTAGTGACAGCAGGGACAGCAGTTAGTGACAGCAGGGACAACAGTTAGCGACAGCAGTTGGTGACAGCAGGGACAGCAGTTAGTGACCAGGGACAGCAGTTAGTGACAGCAGGGACAGCAGTTAGTGACAGCAGGGACAGCAGTTTAGTGACAGCAGGGACAGCAGTTAGTGATAGCAGGGACAGCAGTTAGTGACAGCAGGGACAGCTTTTAGTGACAGCAGGGACAGCTTTTAGTGACAGCAGGGACAGCAGTTAGTGACAGCAGGGACAGCTTTTAGTGACAGCAGGGATAGCAGTTAGTGACAGCAGGGACATCAGTTAGTGACAGCAGGGACAGCAGTTAGTGACAGCAGGGACAGCTTTTAGTGACAGGAGTTAGTGACAGCAGGAACAGCAGTTAGTGACAGCAGGGACAGCAGTTAGTGACAGCAGGGACAGCTTTTAGTGACAACAGTTTAGTGACAGCAGGAACAGCAGTTAGTGACAGCAGGGACAGCTTTTAGTGACAGCAGGGACAGAAGTTAGTGACAGCAGGGACAGCTTTTAGTGACAGCAGGGACAGCAGTTAGTGACAGCAAGGACAGCAGTTAGTGACAGCAGGGACAGCTTTTAGTGACAGCAGGGACAGCAGTTAGTGACAGCAGGGACAACAGTTAGCGACAGCAGTTGGTGACAGCAGGGACAGCAGTTAGTGACAGCAGGGACAGCAGTTAGTGACAGCAGTTAGTGACATCAGGGACAGGAGTTAGTGACAGCAGGGACAGCAGTTAGTGACAGCAGGGATAGCAGTTAGTGACAGCAGTTAGTGACAGCAGGGACAGGAGTTAGTGGACAGCAGTTGATGACAGCAGGGACAGGAGTTGGTGGACAGCAGTTGGTGACAGCAGGGACAGGAGTTAGTGGACAGCAGTTGGTGACAGCAGGGACAGCAGTTGGTGACAGCAGGGACAGCTTTTAGTGACAGAAGTTAGTGACAGCAGGGACAGCAGTTAGTGACAGCAAGGACAGCAGTTAGTGACAGAAGTTAGTGACAGCAGGGACAGCAGTTAGTGACAGCAAGGACAGCAGTTAGTGACAGCAGGAACAGCAGTTAGTTGCAACAGGGACAGCAGTTAGTGACAGCAGGGACAGCAGTTAGTGACAGCAGGGACGGGAGTTAGTGACAGCAGGGACAGCAGTTAGTGACAGCAGGGACAGCTTTTAGTGACAGCAGGGACAGCAGTTAGTGACAGCAGGGACAGCAGTTAGTGACAGCAGGGACAGCAGTTAGTGACAGCAAGGACAGCAGTTAGTGATAGCAGGGACAGCAGTTAGTGACAGCAAGGACAGCAGTTAGTGACAGCAGGGACAGCAGTTAGTGACAGCAAGGACAGCAGTTAGTGACAGCAAGGACAGCAGTTAGTGATAGCAGGGACAGCAGTTAGTGACAGCAAGGACAGCAGTTAGTGACAGCAGGGACAGCAGTTAGTGACATGTTGCTGTTTTTAACTCAAATACACTGACCTCCAAAGTGTTGGCACTCATGTTAAACCCCTCAGAAATGAATTCTCATTAAGAATTACTCAATCACTATCTATTTAAAGTCAATCCAAACCGAATCGTATATTTTCACAGAGAAAAATACAGATCGGTATGGCACAACCAGCATATATTATTCCCAATCAGAACACCTTTCAGGTCGACAGCCATCCTTTATGGGCCGTGGTCAAAAGTAGTGCACTGTCAAATCAAAACAAAAGTTTTTTGTCACATGTGGCGAATACAACAGGTGTAGGCCCTAGCTGTGAAATGCTTACTTACAAGCCCTTAACCAACAAAGCCGTTTTAAGAAAGATAAGAGCTAAGAAAATATTTACTAAATAAACTAAAGTAAAAAAAAAAAAATATTCACAATAAATTAACAATAACGAGGCTTTATACATGGGGTAACGGTACAGAATCAATATGTGGGGGTACAGGTTAGTCGAGGTAATTGAGGTAATATGTACACGTAGGTAGAGGTAAAGTGACTATACATAGATAATAAACAGTGAGTAGTGGCAGCGTAAAAAAGGGGGGGGGGGGCAATACAAATTGTCCGGGTAGCCATTTGGTCTTATAGCCTGGTGTAGAAGCTGTTAAGAAGCCTCTTGGACCTAGACTTGGTGCTCCGGTACTGCTTGCCATGCAGTAGCTGAGAGAACAGTCTAGGAATCAGATTGCTGGAGTCTTTGGCAATATTTAGGGCCTTCCTCTGACACCGCCTCGTATAGAGGTCCTGGATGGCAAGAAGCTTGGCCCCAGTGATGTACTGGGGCCGTACGCACTACACTCTGTAGCACATTACGGTCGGATGCCAAGCAGTTGCAGGCAGTGATTAAACCAGTCAGACCCTCCATTTCCTGTAGTCCACGATCATCTCCTTGGTCTTGATCATGCTGAGGGAGCGGTTGTTGTTGCTGTATCTGACCTCCTCCTTATCGGCTGTCTCATTTTTGTCGGTGATCAGGCCTACCGCCGTTGTGTCATCTGCAAACTTAATGATGGTGTTGGAGTCGTGCTTGGCCACGCAGTCATGGGTGAACAGGGAGTACAGGAGGGGACTAAGCACACACACCTGAAGGTCCCCAGTGTTGAGGATCAGCGTGGCAGATATGTTGTTACCTACCTTTACCACCTGGGGCAGCCCATCAGGAAGTCCAGGATCCAGTTGCAGAGGAAGGTGTTTAGCCCCAGGGTCCTTAGCTTAGTGATGAGCTTTGAGGGCACTATGGTGTTGAACACTGAGCTGTAGTCGTCGAACAGCATTCTCATGAAGGTGTTCCTTTTGTCCATTTGGGAAAGGGCAGTGTAGAGCGCAATAGAGATAGCATCTGTTGATCTGTTGGGGCAGTATGCAAATTAGAGTGGGTCTAGGGTTTCTGGGATGATGGTGTTGATGTGAGCCATGACCAGCTTTTCAAAGCACTTCATGGCTACAGATGTGAGTGCTACGGGTCGGTAGTAATTTAGGCAAGTTCCAATTGTGTTCTTAGGCACAGGGACTATGGTGGTCTGCTTGAAACTTGTTGGTATTACAGACTTGTTCAGGGACAGGTTGAAAACACTTGCCAGATGGTCAGCGCATGCTTGGAGTACACGTCCTGGTAATCCGTCTGGCCCAGCGGACTTGTGAATGTTGACCTGTGTAAAGGTCTTACTCACATCGGCTACTGAGAGCGTGATTGCACATTCGTCCGGAACAGCTGGTGCTCTCATGCATGCTTCAGTGTTGCTTGCCTCGAAGCCCGAATAGAAGTAATTTAGCTCGTCTGGTAGGCTCGAGTCTCTGGGCAGCTCACGGCTGTGCTTTTCTTTGAAGTCCGTAATATTTTTCTAGCCCTGCCCCATCCGCCGAGCATCAACAGGACTAAGTTTCAATCTTAGTCCTGTATTGACGCTTTGCCTGTTTGATGGTTCATCAGAGGGAATAGTGGGATTTCTTGTAAACTTCCGGGTTTAGAGTCCCGCTCCTTGAAATCAGCAGCTCTACCCTTTAGCTCAGTGCAGATGTTGTCTGTATTCCATGGCTTCTGGTTGGGGTATGTACGTACGGTCGGTCACTGTGGGGACAACATCGGCGATGCACTTATTGATGAAGCTGGTGACTGATGTGGTATACTCCTCAATGCCATTGGATGAATCTCGGAACATGTATAGGGAATGTGGGACTCCGATCCCCCTCACTCAGTAGAACAGAGTGTTTGACAGCTCAGGAGTTAATGCACTCTTCATACAGTACAGTACACTCAGTATGGAAATACACTGCATGACCAATGGAAATATGTTTATTCCCATAACATTGTGGGTAAACGAAGAGACTGGTCCTTTAGTGTTTCCCAATGCTGGTCCAAAACCTTGATGGTTATTTGATTTGTTCTAAGGTTTATATGCTGTGAGGAAACAAAGTCAGACTGATACTAGGAGAGGGAGGGAGGGAGGGAGGGAGGGAGGGAGGGAGGGAGGGAGGGAGGGAGGGAGGGGGGGGGGAGAGAGAGAGAGAGAGAGAGAGAGAGAGAGAGAGAGAGAGAGAGAGAGAGAGAGATTATGATGTTGGTTGTATAGAAATTATGATGTTGATTTTCTCTTCCTCATTGCCAGAGGGGACTCTGTTGTCAACAAAGTACTCAATATGCAAAGCACCACATGTCAAATATAAAATATGTTTTTATATTAGTAATATCAGAGTTATGGCGGAGAGGATATGGAAAGTGTGTTAAAGTGACATTTTCTGTAGTAGTGATTTCTGCTGGGCACAGCATGGGTAATGTACATGAATGTTTAATTTAGACCAATGCAGTAACTTCCATAGCACTGACCTGCCTGTCACACACACACACAAGTACACATCCACACACAACACACACACACACACACACACACACACACCCATGTATACAAGCAAGCGTGCTCGCACACATACACACAAACACAGAAACAGAAACAGGATCCATCCGGTCACGACGAACAGAGATAACAACACTAGCAGTATTAGCAGTCTATATTGACACTAATGTTTATCCAACCTTTTAGGAGCCGTTTATCAGGAAGCGCTGAAAACTTTCCCCCGGATACGTCCCAAATGGCATTGGCTGCAGCTCCATCCTGAGTGCATAGGTGAGCCCCAAATGGAACCCTATTCAGCATTTAGTTCACTAATGTTGACCATTGCCCATACGACTCACTTAGAACACATGGTTTAGTGCCATTTGCCATTTGGCCTGTATGGGGAACAATAGGGCTGGTGAATCCTGACTCTAGCCAGGGCTCAATAACCAAGCAAATATTAGTTATTGGTATTAAAACCTCAGATTAAACCTCAGATGAACAGGTGGAGCTGCAGTACACTGAGATGGTATTCAGTGTGCGTCACAAATGGCACCCTATTCCCTACGTAGTGCACTTCTTTTGACCAAGCCACATAGGGAATAGGGTGCCATTTGGAAGCCTGATTGATCCTATAGTCTAAAGTATTTGCTTGCGGTATACACTACAGTGAATTTCACAGAATATGAGACGATTGATGGTTGAAATTAATGTTGTGTACTGTAATTGTTGGCATTTTCATGGAGGGGTATTCGTGGGTAAAGGGAGGGCAAGCCTTTGAACTCACATACAGGAAACCAAACAGCTATGGTAGTTTTTAATCCAAGTGTTTGTCAGATACAGTACCTGTTTACATCATACGTAAACTTAATGAAAGTATTTTTCAACAAGTAGCTATAAATACATCCGCACCATAAACAACTAACAATAAAGCCGTAGTCTAACAGCTATAGACAAACAAATCCACAAGCTTCCCTTTGCATTGATATGCCATTGTAATACAAGGTAATCCCGAATTAATGATATACCTCATCTGATAATCCCGTCTGATAAACATTATACGACCAGCAGTTTCAATTCCATCCTTCTCTTCTTCCCAAGAGGAATATTCTCTTAATCCTACCATCAACATGGAAGGGAGGAGGTCATATTGATGTCATCTTTTAGCTACGGCTGGCTAGCTATGAGATAACATAAAGAGCTAGTACGCTAACCACTCGCTGCGTAATATGACAACAACACAAAAGAAAAACCAAAATATATAAGATGATACTTATCGCAGGAGCAAAAATGTACAAAAAATACAATTAAAAAACATTGCAAATAAGTACAAACTGGGACTAATAACATGTTTTGGGTCCGGCTTACTCGGGATCCTTCTTACAACAAAAAGGAAAATGATTTTTATCCCAAACACAAAGTGATGAGTGCACAATATAACATAATGAGTGCATAGTTCTATACAACATTATGATGGACAGATCTATAGAACATGATGATGGACAGTTCTATATAACATGATGATGGACAGTTCTATATAACATGATGATGGACAGTTAGTTCTCTATAACATGATGATGGACAGTTCTATATAACATGATGATGGACAGTTAGTTCTATATAACATGATGATGGACAGTTAGTTCTCTATAACATGATGATGGACAGTTCTATATAACATGATGATGGACAGTTAGTTCTATATAACATGATGATGGACAGTTAGTTCTATATAACATGATGATGGACAGTTAGTTCTATATAACATGATGATGGACAGTTCTATATAACATGATGATGGACAGTTAGTTCTATATAACATGATGATGGACAGTTCTATATAACATGATGATGGACAGTTAGTTCTATATAACATGATGATGGACAGTTCTATATAACATGATGATGGACAGTTCTATATAACATGATGATGGACAGTTAGTTCTATACAACATGATGATGGACAGTTAGTTATATATAACATGATGATGGACAGTTAGTTCTATATAACATGTTGATGGACAGTTCTATATAACATGATGATGGACAGTTAGTTCTATATAACATGATGATGGACAGTTAGTTATATACAACATGATGATGGACAGTTAGTTCTATATAACATGATGATGGACAGTTAGTTCTATATAACATGATGATGGACAGTTCTCTATAACATGATGATGGACAGTTAGTTCTATATAACATGATGATGGACAGTTAGTTATATACAACATGATGATGGACAGTTAGTTATATACAACATGATGATGGACAGTTCTATATAACATGATGATAGACAGTTCTATATAACATGATGATGGACAGTTCTATACAACATGATGATGGACAGTTCTATATAACATGATGATGGACAGTTCTATATAACATGATGATGGACAGTTAGTTCTATACAACATGATGATGGACAGTTCTAAATAACATGATGATGGACAGTTAGTTCTATATAACATGATGATGGACAGTTCTATATAACATGATGATGGACAGTTAGTTCTATATAACATGATGATGGACAGTTCTATATAACATGATGATGGACAGTTCTATATAACATGATGATGGACAGTTCTATATAACATGATGATGAACAGTTAGTTCTATATAACATGATGATGGACAGTTAGTTCTATATAACATGATGATGGACAGTTCTATATAACATGATGATGGACAGTTAGTTCTATATAACATGATGATGGACAGTTAGTTCTATATAACATGATGATGGACAGTTAGTTCTATATAACATGATGATGGACAGTTAGTTCTATATAACATGATGATGGACAGTTCTATATAACATGATGATGGACAGTTAGTTCTATACAACATGATGATGGACAGTTAGTTATATATAACATGATGATGGACAGTTCTATATAACATGATGATGGACAGTTCTATATAACATGATGATGGACAGTTCTATATAACATGTTGATGGACAGTTAGTTCTATACAACATGATGATGGACAGTTAGTTATATATAACATGATGATGGACAGTTCTATATAACATGATGATGGACAGTTAGTTCTATATAACATGATGATGGACAGTTAGTTCTATACAACATGATGATGGACAGTTAGTTCTATAAAACATGATGATGGACAGTTCTATATAACATGATGATGGACAGTTAGTTCTATATAACATGATGATGGGCAGTTAGTTCTATATAACATGTTGATGGACAGATCTATAGAACATGATGATGGACAGTTAGTTCTATATAACATGATGATGAACAGTTAGTTCTATATAACATGATGATGGACAGATCTATAGAACATGATGATGGACAGTTAGTTCTATATAACATGATGATGGACAGTTAGTTCTATACAACATGATGATGGACAGTTAGTTCTATATAACATGATGATGGACAGTTAGTTCTATATAACATGATGATGGACAGTTCTATAAAACATGATGATGGACAGTTCTATATAACATGATGATGGACAGTTAGTTATATATAACATGTTGATGGACAGTTCTATGAAGCAGAGTGTGGACCTTATAGTTGCTACATGCAGCTGAACTGTGTTCTTTTTGTTTTTGAACGTCTGGACAGAAAGTGATCGTGTCCCTGTAAAGAGGTTTACATGTTAATCATCATACAGTTAGTCATCATTACCAGTGACAACCTTCAAGGACTGAATCACAAATATCATCCCTATCCCTTCCCCAAGTTTACCCTTGGGCCCTGGTGAATAGCAGTCAAGAGTATTGCACTTCATAGGTGGTGTCATTTGGGATGCAGACAAGGAATAAGAATGCATTTTCTCCTCCATTATTAAACCTGCCCTCGCCTGTTTTCTCCTCCATTATTAAACCTGCCCTCGCCTGATTTCTCCCCATTATTAAACCTGCCCTCGAATGTTTTCTCCTCCATTAATAAACCAGCCCTCGCCTGTTTTGTCCTCCATTATTAAACCTGCCCTCGAATGTTTTCTCCTCCATTAATAAACCAGCCCTCGCCTGTTTTCTCCTCCATTAATAAACCTGCCCTCGTCTGTTTTCTCCTCCATTATTAAACCTGCCCTCGCCTGTTTTCTCCTCCATTATTAAACCTGCCCTCGCCTGTTTTCTCCTCCATTATTAAACCTGCCCTCGCCTGATTTCTCCTCCATTATTAAACCTGCCCTCGCCTGTTTTCTCCTCCATTAATAAACCAGCCCTCGCCTGTTTTCTCCTCCATTATTAAACCTGCCCTCGCCTGTTTTATCCTCCATTATTAAACCTGCCCTCGCCTGTTTTCTCCTCCATTAATAAACCTGCCCTCACCTGTTTTCTCCTCCATTATTAAACCTGCCCTCGCCTGTTTTCTCCTCCATTAATAAACCTGCCCTCGCCTGTTTTCTCCTCCATTAATAAACCAGCCCTCGCCTGTTTTCTCCTCCATTATTAAACCTGCCCTCGCCTGTTTTGTCCTCCATTATTAAACCAGCCCTCGCCTGTTTTCTCCTCCATTATTAAACCTGCCCTCGCCTGTTTTCTCCTCCATTATTAAACCTGCCCTCGAATGTTTTCTCCTCCATTATTAATCCAGCCCTCGCCTGTTTTCTCCTCCATTAATAAACCTGCCCTCGCCTGTTTTGTCCTCCATTATTAAACCTGCCCTCGCCTGATTTCTCCTTTATTATTAAACCTGCCCTCGCCTGTTTTCTCCTCCATTATTAAACCTGCCCTCGCCTGTTTTCTCCTCCATTATTAAACCTGCCCTCGCCTGATTTCGCCTCCATTATTAAACCTGCCCTCGCCTGTTTTCTCCTCCACTATTAAACCTGCCCTCGCCTGTTTTCTCCGTTATTATTAAACCTGCCCTCGCCTGTTTTCTCCTCCATTATTAAACCAGCCCTCGCCTGTTTTCTCCGTTATTATTAAACCTGCCCTCGCCTGTTTTCTCCTCCATTATTAAACCTGCCCTCGCCTGTTTTCTCCGTTATTATTAAACCTGCCCTCGCCTGTTTTCTCCTCCATTATTAAACCTGCCCTCGACTGTTTTGTCCTCCATTATTAAACCTGCCCTCGCCTGATTTCTCCTTTATTATTAAACCTGCCCTCGCCTGTTTTCTCCTCCATTATTAAACCTGCCCTCGCCTGTTTTCTCCTCCATTATTAAACCTGCCCTCGCCTGTTTTCTCCTCCATTAATAAACCTGCCCTCGCCTGTTTTGTCCAACATTATTAAACCTGCCCTCGCCTGTTTTGTCCTCCATTATTAAACCTGCCCTCGCCTGTTTTCTCCTCCATTATTAAACCTGCCCTCGCCTGTTTTCTCCTCCATTATTAAACCTGCCCTCGCCTGTTTTATCCTCCATTATTAAACCTGCCCTCGCCTGTTTTCTCCTCCATTAATAAACCTGCCCTGGCCTGTTTTGTCCAACATTATTAAACCTGCCCTCGCCTGTTTTGTCCTCCATTATTAAACCTGCCCTCGCCTGTTTTCTCCTCCATTATTAAACCTGCCCTCGCCTGTTTTCTCCTCCATTAATAAACCTGCCCTCGCCTGTTTTCTCCTCCATTATTAAACCTGCCCTCGCCTGTTTTATCCTTCATTATTAAACCTGCACTCGCCTGTTTTCTCCTCCATTATTAAACCTGCCCTCGCCTGTTTTCTTCTTCATTAATAAACCTGCCCTCGAATGTTTTCTCCTCCATTATTAAACCTGCCCTCGCCTGTTTTCTCCTCCATTATTAAACCTGCCCTCGCCTGTTTTCTCCTCCATTATTAAACCTGCCCTCGCCTGTTTTCTCCTTCATTAATAAACCTGCCCTCGCCTGTTTTGTCCAACATTATTAAACCTGCCCTCGCCTGTTTTCTCCTCCATTATTAAACCAGCCCTCGCCTGTTTTCTCCTCCATTATTAAACCTGCCCTCGCCTGTTTTCTCCTCCATTAATAAACCTGCCCTCGCCTGTTTTCTCCTCCATTATTAAACCTGCCCTCGCCTGATTTCTCCTCCATTAATAAACCTGCCCTCGCCTGTTTTCTCCTCCATTATTAAACCTGCCCTCGCCTGATTTCTCCTCCATTAATAAACCTGCCCTCGCCTGTTTTCTCCTCCATTATTAAACCTGCCCCCGCCTGATTTCTCCTTTATTATTAAACCTGCCCTCGCCTGTTTTCTCCTCCATTATTAAACCTGCCCTCGCCTGTTTTCTCCTCCATTAATAAACCTTTTCTCCTTCATTAACAAACCAGCCCTCGCCTGTTTTGTCCTCCATTATTAAACCTGCCCTCGCCTGTTTTCTCCTCCATTATTAAACCTGCCCTCGCCTGTTTTCTCCTCCATTATTAAACCTGCCCTCGCCTGATTTCTCCTTTATTATTAAACCTGCCCTCGCCTGTTTTCTCCTCCATTATTAAACCTGCCCTCGCCTGTTTTGTCCTCCATTATTAAACCTGCCCTCGCCTGTTTTCTCCTCCATTATTAAACCTGCCCTCGCCTGTTTTCTCCTCCATTATTAAACCTGCCCTCGCCTGTTTTCTCCTCCATTATTAAACCTGCCCTCGCCTGTTTTGTCCTCCATTATTAAACCTGCCCTCGCCTGTTTTCTCCTCCATTATTAAACCTGCCCTCGCCTGATTTCTCCTTTATTATTAAACCTGCCCTCGCCTGTTTTCTCCTCCATTATTAAACCAGCCCTCGCCTGTTTTGTCCTTCATTATTAAACCTGCCCTCGCCTGTTTTCTCCTCCATTATTAAACCTGCCCTCGCCTGTTTTCTCCTCCATTATTAAACCTGCCCTCGCCTGATTTCTCCTCCATTATTAAACCAGCCCTCGCCTGTTTTCTCCTCCATTAATAAACCAGCCCTCGCCTGTTTTGTCCTCCATTATTAAACCTGCCTTCGCCTGTTTTCTCCTCCATTAATAAACCTGCCCTCGCCTGTTTTCTCCTCCATTATTAAACCAGCCCTCGCCTGTTTTCTCCTCCATTATTAAACCAGCCCTCGCCTGTTTTCTCCTCCATTATTAAACCAGCCCTCGCCTGTTTTCTCCTCCATTATTAAACCTGCCCTCGCCTGTTTTCTCCTCCATTATTAAACCTGCCCTCGCCTGTTTTCTCCTCCATTATTAAACCAGCCCTCGCCTGTTTTCTCCTCCATTAATAAACCAGCCCTCGTCTGTTTTCTCCTCCATTAATAAACCTGCCCTCGCCTGTTTTCTCCTCCATTATTAAACCTGCCCTCGCCTGTTTTCTCCTCCATTATTAAACCTGCCCTCGCCTGTTTTCTCCTCCATTATTAAACCTGCCCTCGCCTGTTTTCTCCTCCATTAATAAACCTGCCCTCGCCTGTTTTCTCCTCCATTATTAAACCTGCCCTCGCCTGTTTTCTCCTCCATTAATAAACCTGCCCTCGCCTGTTTTCTCCTCCATTAATAAACCAGCCCTCGCCTGTTTTCTCCTCCATTATTAAACCTGCCCTCGCCTGTTTTCTCCTTCATTAATAAACCTGCCCTCGCCTGTTTTCTCCTCCATTATTAAACCTGCCCTCGTCTGTTTTGTCCTCCATTATTAAACCTGCCCTCGCCTGTTTTCTCCTTCATTAATATACCTGCCCTCGCCTGTTTTCTCCTCCATTATTAAACCTGCCCTCGTCTGTTTTGTCCTCCATTATTAAACCTGCCCTCGCCTGTTTTCTCCTTCATTAATAAACCTGCCCTCGCCTGTTTTCTTCTCCATTATTAAACCTGCCCTCGCCTGTTGGGTTTAACTTGGATTTGTGTCTGCATACGTAGGAAGACCTTATCATTTATTTTCATTGTGCTCCAAATCTGTTGTTTTTTTTACCCAACATTGCAAAGGATATGTTTTGATCTATACTGAACAAAAATATAAATGCAACATGTAAAGTGTTGGTCCCATGTTTCCTGAGCTGAAATTAAAGATCCCAGAAATTTTCCATATTCACAAAAAGCTTATTTCTCTCAAATGGTATTATTATTATTATTAAATATGGTAACATCCTTGTTAGTGAACATTTATCCATTGCAAAGAAAATCCATCCACCTGACAAGTGTAGCATATCAAGAACCTGATTAAACAGCATGATCATTACACAGGTGCACCTTGTGCTGGGGTCAATAAAAAGGCACACTAAAATTTGTAGTTTTGTCACACAACACAATGCCACAGATGTCTCAAGTTTTGAAGGATTGTGCAATTGGCATGCTGACTGTAGGAATGCCCACCAGAGCTGTTGCCAGAGACTTTTACGTTCATTTCTCTACCATAAGCCGCCTCCAACGTTGTTTTAGAGAATTTGTCTGTTCGTCCAACTGGCCTCACAACCGCAGACCAGGTGTAACCACGCCAGCCCAGGACCTCCACATCCGGCTTCTTCACCTGTGGTATCGAAGTATTTCTGTCTGTAATGAAGCCCTTTTGTGTGGAAAAACGAATTCTGATTAGCTGGGCCTGGCTCCCCAGTGGGTGGTCCTATGCCCTCTCATGGCTGCGCATATGTCCAGACATGTGAAATTCTTAGATTAGGGCCTAATGAATTTGTTTCAATTGAATGATTTCCTTATATGAACTGTAACTCAGTAATATCGTTGAAATTGTTGAATATTGCATTCATACTTTTGTTCAATATATTTAATAAACACAAGAGCACAGCAAAATGGATAAAAGAGTGTGGTGGCAGTAGCGTCTAGTTGTCAAAACCTGGTACTTTCACAATAATTTATGGTAAATAATGCAAGTGACTTCAATGACTCATTTATCTTAACAAGGGGGAAAGACATCACCAGATTCACAGTGAATACATTACATAGTATGGAGAAGCAATACTACAAACCGCAGTCTCATACTAAATGACATGTCAAACATAGAGAACTGATACTGTATGCTGGTTGTTGGGGTTTGATTAGCACAGGGTGTGGGCGGTCCATGGGTGGCTTCTGACACTTTTTTGAGGATTCCTCATGTCTTACTCATTGGTAAGAAGTTTGGTCCAAATCGGATGTTGGGTACAATATTTATTGAATATTATCTGAATCCTAGACATTAAAATGGCCAATTTGGGTGCGAACAATTTGCTTAATTTCTCAGAGATTTTAACAAAATAAAGTTTCAGGAATGCTAAGCGAATCTGTTATTAACTACAGAAACAATCTGAGATGGTGTCATGGCCTGTTACTAACTACAGAAACAATCTGAGATGGTGTCATGGCCTGTTACTAACTACAGAAACAATCTGAGATGGTGTCATGGCCTGTTACTAACTACAGAAACAATCTGAGATGGTGTCATGGCCTGTTACTAACTACAGAAACAATGTGAGATGGTGTCATGGCTGAAATGACATGGAACCACAAACCAGAGACCTATCAAAAGTAGTGCACTAGGGAATAAGGTGTCATAAACTACACAAACCTAGTCTCTGGGAGCTTGATCTCACTCTACTCTTTCTACTGTGTATCTCTGACCATCTAGGAGCTATTGTTGTGGGATCAGTCCTGGGTTCAAATACTATTCAATATCATTTTAAATATTTGTATCTGGGTTTAATTGAGCTTGCCTGACACAACGGAACCAGTAGAATAGCCACAAAGAGTGCCAACCCCGCCCGTCTGGCACTCCAGGCAGACTAGTACAAACGCTGAAAGTTTTCACATACTATTTGAACCCAGGTCTGAATGGGATGTCACTGAACTGTGACAACTACGGTACATAAACCATTACTTGCCCCGTACTGGGAGACACACCAGACCACAGCAGTCTGCTCTACTCAGAGAGAGGCAGTCAGTATCCAGCCAGCCAGCCAGCCAACCAGCCTAACCACTAAAGAGGTATGTAAAGTCCTTCTCTTTCTCTTACTTTCCTATGTATTAATAACAGAAACAGGGTTGTGGGAAATAGGGTTTTGATTTCATGAATCTAGAACAACCATAAAAGGCATTTAATTTTTAATGTTTATTGTCCAACAATTGTTTATTAAAGGCCCTGATTGTTTAATTCTAACATGTGTTTATTTATCTAATAAAAATCTCCAAGCTTATTTTTGTTGAATTTTATAGTGCTATATATTGCTCCAGGGTTAATTGCATTTTGGTATGTTTTTCTAGATTCAGAACATAAAACAACATTTCTAAAGCAAACATTAGCGCTTTGGTCTAGCACAGAAAATATGTCAATAGTTTTATGCATACTGCATATTGTAGAACAGTGATATAAAACATATGCTCTTAAAGTGGTTAGCCTTGACGGAGTTGACGACAAATACAATCACACTTTATTTGTACAGTCCGGATTTTGCATCTGTAGATTCTCTCCAGATGGTAATACTATCAACAAACTATCTGCTTGCTAAGATTAGGTTTAGAAAGAAGGTTAGGGTTATAGTTGATGCTAGGGTTAGTAGATTGTTCCATGAAATGTTACTGTGTAGATAGTCTGGAGAGAATCTACAGACGGACTATACAAATAAAGGGTTACCAGAAATACTCAAAACAGACAGTTCAATATAAACATTTGTAAAACATAGAAAGTTATTCATAAAAAATATAAACAACCATTCGATCAGATTTTTCAGTACTCTGATGGAGTTCATGTTTTACTCAGTTGAGAAAAATGGATTTTTTCTTCTTTATTCAAAGTATTAATTTAGTTTTTCCCTCGTTGCTTTAAATCATTCCTGTTTAATTTAGGATTTTACAGAGTTTGTGGAATTTGAATCCATTTTTTGTTGTTGTTGAGAGTTTGGAATTGGGATCCTTTCCTCTGGACAAGGGTATTTCCAGGCATAGAGCCGCATATTTGGAAAATTCCAAAAGCAAATCTTTCTAATTATGAAAGTCCCGTAAAAATATATATATTTTTTTTCTATAAAAATACAGTTTTCCTGCCAGGAAAGGATTGTCCCGCCTTTCAAGAATCCTGTCCCGTTCTACATGCTTTACTTCACTGCGTTATCACTACGCTATATATCTTTCTAAGTTGTATATGCATTTAACATGTCTCATCTAGATTTAATAAAATCTGTGGTCAGGAAAAAGCAGAGTGAGTGAGGTGCGATTGCATTATATGTTTTATATTACTGTGTAATGGGGACCTTCTCAAGACCACTTAATATTTTGAAGTCATAAAGCACAATTATTCCTCTGAGACTTTAGCATGCTGACACCATTGGCTAATTGATCGTTACTATAGCAATATGTTATCATGATAGTATAACAAGCTAGACAGTTAAAAATCCTCTTTCACACACACGCACACGCACACGCACACACATACATGCAGTACACAACAGATTGCATTGGGGGGGCTGTCATGTCCTTTGCAGTGATTATATAAACAGTAACTATATACAATATACACATACATATATCAAGCTACTACTCTTCCATCGCTTGGCAACCGTTCACCATGTTGACTGTGTTCTATGTGGTTTAATGACATTTCCTGGATTCTTTGTTCCAGCAAACAGTAGAATGATCACCTTTGAAAATGATATCTACAGATATAAGCTTCCCAAGTCTCTGTGTCCATCCAAAATGGAACCCTATTCCCATTTACAGCGCACTACTTTTGACCAAGTTCCGTTAGGGACTCTGGGCAAATGTAGTGCACTATAAAAGGAGTAGAGTGCCATTTGGGAAACAGCCTCTCTCTGTCTGACACTGTACTGAAATATGAAAATAAGCTTAATTAATAGAATCAAAAGTTATTTTGTCACAAACGCCGAATACAACTGGTGTGGACCTTTTATTTGTATTATTATTACTGAACCTTTATTTAACCAGGAAGTGCTCATTGAGATTTAAAATCTCTTTTTCAAGAGCGTCCTGGCCAAGATAGGCAGCGCCAAGTCATTACAAAAAATTACAGACAAACAACATGAAAAACTACAAGTAATCTAGTAAAAAACCATAGAATTCACAAGAGTATAACAAAATCATAAAACAGCAAATTAAAAACAGTGACAGGTCAGGGAATCAGTCTCAAAATCATTCATCAGTGATTTAAAAATAACAAATCGGGACCAAGTTCTTCCAGTTTAAAAGTATTTTGTAAGGCGTTTCCAAGACGATGGCGCAGAGTACATAAAAACCTTTCCATGAAATGCTTACGAGCCCTTCCCAACGATGTAGAGTTTAAAATGATAATAACAATTAAATAGTAACAAATTAAAATACATAAGAATGGAGATACTATATACAGGGAGTTCCAGATCAATGGTCAGAGGTAAAGAGCCTTCAGAAAGTATTCATACCCCTTTTGGAATTTTTACACATTTTGATGTGTTACAGCCTGAATTTAAAATGGATTAGACTGCACTTTTTTTGTTTTTGTCACTGGCCTGCACACAATATCACATAATGTCAAAGTGGAATTATGCTATCAATATTTTTACAAAAAAAAAAAAAAAAAAAAACTATGAAAAGCTGAAATGTTTTGAGTCAATAAGTATTCAACCCATTTGTTACGGCCTAAATTAGTTCAGGAGTAAAAATGTGCTCATTAACAAGTTACATAATAAGTTGCATGAACTCTTTGTGCACAATAATAGTTTTTAACACGATTTTTTGAATGACTACCTCATCTCTGTACCCCACACATATAATTACCTGTACGGTCCCTTCAACAATGAATTTCAAACACAGATTCAACCACAAAGACCAGGGAGGTTTACCAATGCCTCGCATAGTAAAAATGTCAAAACATTGAATATCTCTTTAAGCATGGTGGTTATTCATTCCACTTTGGATGGTGTATCAATGCAACCAGTCACTATAAAGATACAGGTGTCCATCCTAAGTCAGTTGCCGGAGAGGAAAGAAACCGCTCAGGGATTTCACCATGATGCAAATGGTGACTTTAAAATAGTTACATTAAAACAGTTACAGAGTTGAATGGCTGTGATAGGAGAACACTGAGGATGGATCAACAACATTGTAGTGACTCCACAATACTAACCTAATTGACAGAGTGTCTCGGCTGTGATAAGGAGCGGACCAAAGTGCAGCGTTTTCATAGTTCCACATCTTTATTTAATAGTGAAACGTGATGCAATACATAAATACTTAAACTAACCAAAAAACAACAAACCGTGACGCAGAGAGGGAAAAAACACACTACTCAAAATATAATCACCCACAAACAACATGCAGAAACACCCCTACTAAATATGACCTCCAATTAGAGGCAACGAGGACCAGCTGCCTCCAATTGAAGGTCAACCCAATAAACCCCAACCTAGAAATAGACAAACTAGAACTACAACATAGAAAGAGAAAATATAGAACAGACACAAAAACACCCCCTGTCACGCCCTGACCACTCTACCATAGAAAATAACAACTTATATTGGTCCGGACGTGGCACAGAGTGAAAAGAAGGAAGCCTGTACAGAATACAAATATTCCAAAACATGCATCCTGTTTGCAACGAGGCACTAAAGTAATATTGCAAAAAATGTGGCAAAGCAATTCACTTTTTGTCCTGAATACAAAGTGTTATGTTTGGGGCCAATTCAATACAACACATTATTGAGTACCGCTCTCCATATTTTCAAGCAGAGTGGTGGCTGCATCTTGTTATATGTATGCTTGTAAGCATTAAGGACTGGAGAGTTTTTATGATAGAAGATAATCGGAATGGAGCTAAGCACAGGCCAAATACTAGAGGGAAACCTGGTTCAGTCTGCTTTCCACCAGACACTGGGAGATGAATTCACCTTTCAGCAGGACAATAACCTAAAACACAAGACCAAATCTACACTGGAGATGCTTACCAAGAAGATAGTGAATGTTCCTGAGTGGCAAAAGGTGCTTATACACAGAATTGACCCAGGGGTGTGAATACTTATGTAAATGAGATATTTCTTTTTCTATAAACATGTTTTCACTTTGTCATTATGTGGTAAATTCTATTGAATCCATGTTGAATTCAGACTGTAACACAACAAAATGTGGATTAACTAATGGGGTATGAATACTTTCTGCAGGCACTGTACACTCTTAGTAAAAAGGTTTCCAAAAGGGTTCTTCCATGTAGATCACTTTTTGGTTCCAGGTAGAATTATTTTGGGTTCCAGGTAGAACCATCTGTGGAAAGGGTTCTATATACTACCAAAAGGGTTCTACCTGGAACCTAAATGGTTCTACTGGAACCAAAAGGGTTCTACCTGGAACCTAAATGGTTCTACTGGAACCAAAAGGGTTCTACCTGGAACCAAAAGGGTTCTACCTGGAACCTAAATGGTTCTACTGGAACCAAAAGGGTTCTACCTGGAACCTAAATGGTTCTACTGGAACCAAAAGGGTTCTACCTGGAACCTAAATGGTTATACTTGGAACCAAAAGGGTTCTACCTGGAACCTAAATGGTTATACTTGGAACCAAAAGGGTTCTACCTGGAACCTAAATGGTTCTACTGGAACCAAAAGGGTTCTACCTGGAACCTAAATGGTTCTACTTGGAACCAAAAGGGTTCTACCTGGAACCTAAATGGTTATACTTGGAACCAAAAGGGTTCTACCTGGAACCTAAATGTTATACTTGGAACCAAAAGGGTTCTACCTGGAACCTAAATGGTTATACTTGGAACCAAAAGGGTTCTACCTGGAACCTAAATGGTTATACTTGGAACCAAAAGGGTTCTACCTGGAACCTAAATGGTTATACTTGGAACCAAAAGGGTTCTACCTGGAACCAAAATGGTTCTACTTGGAACCAAAAGGGTTCTACCTGGAACCAAAATGGTTCTACTGGAACCAAAAGGGTTGTACCTGGAACCAAAAGGGTTCTACCTGTCTACCTGTAACCAAAAGGGTTCTACATGGAACCAAAAGGGTTCTACTGGAACCAAAAGGGTTCTACCTGGAACCAAAAGGGTTCTACCTGGAACCAAAACGGGTTCTTCAAAAGGTTATCCTATGGGGACAGCCGAAGAACACTTTTAGGTTCTAGGTAGCAGCTTTCATTTTTTTCTATGGTAAGAGTACTTCCTGAATTGAAAGGACATTTACACCAACCACCATTCCTTAGTGTAACCTGTACTGTTATTTCAACTCAGAGCAAGGCAGGAGTAAAAACAGCCACTATTGCTATGTATTTATTTCAACAGCTCACAGTTGCCATGTGGTCATAGCTGGATGGACAGCTCAGCCACTGAGACAGGTTAAGGCCAATATCGATCCCCATTTAGAAAAGTCTCATTGTCTCTCAACGAGAGATGGATGGAGCTGCCAGGGGGAAAATGTTGTCAGAGACCCAAATGGCAACCTACTCCTTACATAGTGCTCTAGTTTGGACCAGGGCCCATAGGGAAGTAGACCATTGATGTACGCATTATGGCTTCGCTGGAGAACATGTAGACTTCCCCCAGGCTGTCCATAAAACCTTACTGTATATATCTAGAATATAGAACATGCAGACTCCCCCCAGGCTGTTCATATAGTCTTACTGTATATATCTAGAATATAGAACATGTAGTCTCCCCCCAGGCTGTCCATACAGCCTTACTGTATATATCTAGAATATAGAACATGTAGACTCCCCCCAGGCTGTCCATACAGTCTTACTGTATATATCTAGAATATAGAACATGTAGTCTCCCCCCAGGCTGTCCATACAGTCTTATTGTATATATCTAGAATATAGAACATGTAGACTCCCCCAGGCTGTCCATACAGTCTTACTGTATATATCTAGAATATAGAACATGTAGTCTCCCCCCAGGATGTCCATACAGTCTTACTGTATATATCTAGAATATAGAACATGTAGACTCCCCCAGGCTGTCCATACAGCCTTACTGTATATATCTAGAATATAGAACATGTAGTCTCCTCCCAGGATGTTCATACAGCCTTACTGTATATATCAAGATCATGTGCATTTGGAAAGTATTCAGACCCTTTGACTTTTTCAACATTTTGTTACATTGTAGCCTTATTCCAAAATGTATTGAATAGTTTTTTTTCCCCCTCATCAATCTACAGACAATACCCCATAATGACATCACAATACCCCATAATGACATCACAATACCCCATAATGACATCACAATACCCCATAATGACATAGCAAAAAAAGCATTTTGTCTTGGCTGTGTGCTTAGGGTGCTTAGGGTCGATTTCCTGTTGGAAGGTGAATCTTTGCCACAGTCTGAGGTCCTGAGCACTCTGGAACAGGTTTTCATCAAGGATCTCTCTGTACTTTGCTCCTTTCAACTTTTCCCCGACCCTTTTTAGTTTCCCAGTCCCTGCTGCTGAAAAACATCCCCACAGCATGATGCTGCCACCACCATGCATCACCGTAGGGATGGTGCCAGGTTTCCTCCAGATGTGACGCTTGGCATTCAGGCCAAAGAGTTCCATCTTGGTTTCATCAGACCAGAGAATCTTGTTTCTCATGGTCTGAGAGTCCTTTAGGTGCCTTTTGGCAAACTCCAAGTGGGCTGTCATTTGCCTTTCACTGAGGAGTTGCTTCCGTCTGGCCACTCTTCCATAAATACCTGATTGGTGGACTGCTGTAGAGATGATTGTCCTTCTGGAAGGTTCTCCAATCTTCACAGAGGAACTCTATAGCTCTGTCAGAGTGACCATCGAGTTCTTGGTCACCTCCCTGACCAAGGCCCTTCTCCCCCGATTGATCAGTTTGGCCGGGCGGCCAGCTCTAGGAAGAGTCTTGGTGGTTCCAAATTTCTTCCATTAAAGAATGATGGAGGCTACTGTGTTCTTGGGGACTTTCAATGCTGCTGCAGACATTTTTTGGTACCTTTCCCCAGATCTGTACCTCGACACAATCCTGTCTCAGAGCTCTACGGACAATTCCTTCAACCTCATGGCTTGGTCTTTGCTCTGACATGCTCTGTCAACTGTGGGACCTTATATAGACAGATGTGTGCCTTTCGAAATCATGTCCAATCAATTACATTTACCAAGGAGGACTCAAATCAAGTTGTAGAAACATCTCAAGGATGATCAATAAAAACAGGATGCACCTGAGCTCAATTTCGAGTCTCATAGCAAAGGGAATAATTATGTAAATAAGGTATTTCTGTTTTTTATTTGTAATAAATTTGCCCAAATTGCTTTGTTATTATGGGGTGTTTTGTGTATCTTGATGAGGGGGAAAATCTATTTAATACATTTTAGAATAAGGCTGTAACGTAACAAAATGTGGAAAAGTCAAGTGGTCTGAATACTTTCTGAATGCACAGTATATACATATTGGGGTTATAATCACAGAAAGGTTCATGTGGGTGTGAAATGTAATGTGGGTTTGTCATGTAATGTGGGTGTGTCATGTAATGTGGGTTTGTCATGTAATGTGGGTTTGTCATGTAATGTGGGTTTGTCATGTAATGTGGGTTTGTCATGTAACGTGGGTTTGTCATGTAATGTGGGATTGTCATGTAATGTGGGTGTGTCATGTAATGTGGGATTGTCCTGTAATGTGGGTCTGTCATGTAATGTGGGTTTGTCATGTAATGTGGGTGTGTCATGTAATTTGGGATTGTCATGTAATTTGGGATTGTCATGTAATTTGGGATTGTCATGTAATGTGGGTGTGTCATGTAATGTGGGTGTGTCATGTAATTTGGGATTGTCATGTAATTTGGGATTGTCATGTAATGTGGGTGTGTCATGTAATGTGGGATTATCATGTAATGTGGGTGTGTCATGTAATGTGGGATTGTCATGTAATGTGGGTTTGTCATGTAATGTGGGTGTGTCATGTAATGTGGGTGTGTCATGTAATGTGGAATACTTGTTTAAGGTGCTTTTTTATTTTACTGTGATAAAACACACAATAGTCTTGGATAAAAACAGTAGCCTTCATGAGTAGCTGTCTAGAGATGGAGTTTTCCAGACCAAGGTCATCTCCTGTAAGCACCGAACAGAAAATGAAAAAGGACTGTTTTTATAACACGTCAGGAGGAAACACTTTGAGACAAAAGCGGAACCACCAGGGTCGTATGCATTAGTGCACACCGTAGCAAACTGTCACACAGCGTTATGTAACGGAAAGTGTTTTTTCAACGAAAACAAGAGTTTCTTCTGGACAAATTCAGCGAGGTTCTCTTCCGATTCGGCACATTTGCTTCCATTTGGTTCCTCGTGAATACATCACTGTCCAATGATAAAATTACATTTCCATTTGGTTCCTTGTGAATACATCCCTGTTCAATGATAAACTAACCTTTCCGTTTGTCTCTTTCTGTTTTCTACTGATAATATGAACTATGCCAGACGTCAAGGAGGATGTCCTGCAAGAGTTAATAAAAGACGGAGATACTAAATTAACTAGATAATGCTCATTTCCTTACGTAACAGCCAGCCTCCCTCCCCAGTCTTCACCAATGTCAGACAGTTACTTGGTCATTGGACTAAGACCTCTCTCCTCCTCACATCACCTCACCTCCCACCTTCCCCCTCTCTCACCCCTCTCTCCTCCTCACATCACCTCACCTCCCCCGTCCCCCTCTCTCCTCCTCACCTCCTCCCTCTCTCCCCCTTTCCACCACTTCCCTCACCTCCCCCTCTCTCACCCCTCTCTCCTCCTCACCTCCCCTCGCCTCCCCCGTCCCCCTCTCTCCTCCTCACCTCCTCCCTCTCTCCCCCTTTCCACCACTTCCCTCACCTCCCCCCCTCTCCCCCTCACCTCCCCCTCTCTCTCCTCTCCCCCTCACCTCCCCCCTCTCCCCCTCACCTCTCCTCACCCTCCTCACTCCAGCACAATTCCAGGGACACATGGGACACACAGTCAGACACAGCAAGCTGCCCCCCAGCTGAGGAAAACATAATTGCTTTCCTCAACAGAGGAACTCCATGGACCAAGATAACCTCAGTCTTAAAAGGGAAAGGCACAACGGTCCCTTCCATTAAACTTCTATAGTGAGACTAACAGTCCCTTCCATTAACCTTCTATAGTGAGACTAACAGTCCCTTCCATTAAACTTCTATAGTGAGACTAACAGTCCCTTCCATTAACCTTCTATAGTGAGACTAACAGTCCCTTCCATTAACCTTCTATAGTGAGACTAACAGTCCCTTCCATTCTCCTTCTATAGTGAGACTAACAGTCCCTTCCATTAACCTTCTATAGTGAGACTAACAGTCCCTTCCATTCTCCTTCTATAGTGAGACTAACAGTCCCTTCCATTAACCTTCTATAGTGAGACTAACAGTCCCTTCCATTAACCTTCTATAGTGAGACTAACAGTCCCTTCCATTAACCTTCTATAGTGAGACTAACAGTCCCTTCCATTAACCTTCTATAGTGAGACTAACAGTCCCTTCCATTCTCCTTCTATAGTGAGACTAACAGTCCCTTCCATTCTCCTTCTATAGTGAGACTAACAGTCCCTTCCATTAACCTTCTATAGTGAGACTAACAGTCCCTTCCATTCTCCTTCTATAGTGAGACTAACAGTCCCTTCCATTAACCTTCTATAGTGAGACTAACAGTCCCTTCCATTCTCCTTCTATAGTGAGACTAACAGTCCCTTCCATTAACCTTCTATAGTGAGACTAACAGTCCCTTCCATTAACCTTCTATAGTGAGACTAACAGTCCCTTCCATTAAACTTCTATAGTGAGACTAACAGTCCCTTCCATTCTCCTTCTATAGTGAGACTAACAGTCCCTTCCATTAACCTTCTATAGTGAGACTAACAGTCCCTTCCATTAACCTTCTATAGTGAGACTAACAGTCCCTTCCATTAACCTTCTATAGTGAGACTAACAGTCCCTTCCATTAACCTTCTATAGTGAGACTAACAGTCCCTTCCATTCTCCTTCTATAGTGAGACTAACAGTCCCTTCCATTAACCTTCTATAGTGAGACTAACAGTCCCTTCCATTAACCTTCTATAGTGAGACTAACAGTCCCTTCCATTAACCTTCTATAGTGAGACTAACAGTCCCTTCCATTAACCTTCTATAGTGAGACTAACAGTCCCTTCCATTCTCCTTCTATAGTGAGACTAACAGTCCCTTCCATTCTCCTTCTATAGTGAGACTAACAGTCCCTTCCATTAACCTTCTATAGTGAGACTAACAGTCCCTTCCATTCTCCTTCTATAGTGAGACTAACAGTCCCTTCCATTAACCTTCTATAGTGAGACTAACAGTCCCTTCCATTAACCTTCTATAGTGAGACTAACAGTCCCTTCCATTAACCTTCTATAGTGAGACTAACAGTCCCTTCCATTCTATTTCTATAGTGAGACTAACAGTCCCTTCCATTAACCTTCTATAGTGAGACTAACAGTCCCTTCCATTCTCCTTCTATAGTGAGACTAACAGTCCCTTCCATTAAACTTCTATAGTGAGACTAACAGTCCCTTCCATTAACCTTCTATAGTGAGACTAACAGTCCCTTCCATTAACCTTCTATAGTGAGACTAACAGTCCCTTCCATTCTCCTTCTATAGTGAGACTAACAGTCCCTTCCATTAACCTTCTATAGTGAGACTAACAGTCCCTTCCATTCTCCTTCTATAGTGAGACTAACAGTCCCTTCCATTAACCTTCTATAGTGAGACTAACAGTCCCTTCCATTAACCTTCTATAGTGAGACTAACAGTCCCTTCCATTAACCTTCTATAGTGAGACTAACAGTCCCTTCCATTAAACTTCTATAGTGAGACTAACAGTCCCTTCCATTAACCTTCTATAGTGAGACTAACAGTCCCTTTCATAACCTTCTATAGTGAGACTAACAGTCCCTTCCATTCTCCTTCTATAGTGAGACTAACAGTCCCTTCCATTAACCTTCTATAGTGAGACTAACAGTCCCTTCCATTAACCTTCTATAGTGAGACTAACAGTCCCTTCCATTCTCCTTCTATAGTGAGACTAACAGTCCCTTCCATTAACCTTCTATAGTGAGACTAACAGTCCCTTCCATTAACCTTCTATAGTGAGACTAACAGTCCCTTCCATTAACCTTCTATAGTGAGACTAACAGTCCCTTCCATTAACCTTCTATAGTGAGACTAACAGTCCCTTCCATTAACCTTCTATAGTGAGACTAACAGTCCCTTCCATTAACCTTCTATAGTGAGACTAACAGTCCCTTCCATTCTCCTTCTATAGTGAGACTAACAGTCCCTTCCATTCTCCTTCTATAGTGAGACTAACAGTCCCTTCCATTAACCTTCTATAGTGAGACTAACAGTCCCTTCCATTAACCTTCTATAGTGAGACTAACAGTCCCTTCCATTCTCCTTCTATAGTGAGACTAACAGTCCCTTCCATTAACCTTCTATAGTGAGACTAACAGTCCCTTCCATTCTCCTTCTATAGTGAGACTAACAGTCCCTTTCATTAACCTTCTATAGTGAGACTAACAGTCCCTTTCATTAACCTTCTATAGTGAGACTAACAGTCCCTTCCATTAACCTTCTATAGTGAGACTAACAGTCCCTTCCATTCTCCTTCTATAGTGAGACTAACAGTCCCTTTCATTAACCTTCTATAGTGAGACTAACAGTCCCTTCCATTAACCTTCTATAGTGAGACTAACAGTCCCTTCCATTAACCTTCTATAGTGAGACTAACAGTCCCTTCCATTCTCCTTCTATAGTGAGACTAACAGTCCCTTCCATTAACCTTCTATAGTGAGACTAACAGTCCCTTCCATTAACCTTCTATAGTGAGACTAACAGTCCCTTTCATTAACCTTCTATAGTGAGACTAACAGTCCCTTCCATTAACCTTCTATAGTGAGACTAACAGTCCCTTCCATTCTCCTTCTATAGTGAGACTAACAGTCCCTTCCATTAACCTTCTATAGTGAGACTAACAGTCCCTTCCATTAAACTTCTATAGTGAGACTAACAGTCCCTTCCATTCTCCTTCTATAGTGAGACTAACAGTCCCTTCCATTAACCTTCTATAGTGAGACTAACAGTCCCTTCCATTCTCCTTCTATAGTGAGACTAACAGTCCCTTCCATTAACCTTCTATAGTGAGACTAACAGTCCCTTCCATTCTCCTTCTATAGTGAGACTAACAGTCCCTTCCATTAACCTTCTATAGTGAGACTAACAGTCCCTTCCATTAACCTTCTATAGTGAGACTAACAGTCCCTTCCATTCTCCTTCTATAGTGAGACTAACAGTCCCTTCCATTAACCTTCTATAGTGAGACTAACAGTCCCTTCTATTCTCCTTCTATAGTGAGACTAACAGTCCCTTCCATTCTCATTCTATAGTGAGACTAACAGTCCCTTCCATTAACCTTCTATAGTGAGACTAACAGTCCCTTCCATTAACCTTCTATAGTGAGACTAACAGTCCCTTCCATTAACCTTCTATAGTGAGACTAACAGTCCCTTCCATTAAACTTCTATAGTGAGACTAACAGTCCCTTCCATTCTCCTTCTATAGTGAGACTAACAGTCCCTTCCATTAACCTTCTATAGTGAGACTAACAGTCCCTTCTATTCTCCTTCTATAGTGAGACTAACAGTCCCTTCCATTCTCATTCTATAGTGAGACTAACAGTCCCTTCCATTAACCTTCTATAGTGAGACTAACAGTCCCTTCCATTAACCTTCTATAGTGAGACTAACAGTCCCTTCCATTAACCTTCTATAGTGAGACTAACAGTCCCTTCCATTAACCTTCTATAGTGAGACTAACAGTCCCTTCCATTCTCCTTCTATAGTGAGACTAACAGTCCCTTCCATTAACCTTCTATAGTGAGACTAACAGTCCCTTCTATTCTCATTCTATAGTGAGACTAACAGTCCCTTCCATTCTCATTCTATAGTGAGACTAACAGTCCCTTCCATTAACCTTCTATAGTGAGACTAACAGTCCCTTCCATTAACCTTCTATAGTGAGACTAACAGTCCCTTCCATTCTCCTTCTATAGTGAGACTAACAGTCCCTTCCATTAACCTTCTATAGTGAGACTAACAGTCCCTTCCATTAACCTTCTATAGTGAGACTAACAGTCCCTTCCATTAAACTTCTATAGTGAGACTAACAGTCCCTTCCATTCTCCTTCTATAGTGAGACTAACAGTCCCTTCCATTCTCCTTCTATAGTGAGACTAACAGTCCCTTCCATTCTCCTTCTATAGTGAGACTAACAGTCCCTTCCATTCTCCTTCTATAGTGAGACTAACAGTCCCTTCCATTAACCTTCTATAGTGAGACTAACAGTCCCTTCCATTAACCTTCTATAGTGAGACTAACAGTCCCTTCCATTAACCTTCTATAGTGAGACTAACAGTCCCTTCCATTCTCCTTCTATAGTGAGACTAACAGTCCCTTCCATTCTCCTTCTATAGTGAGACTAACAGTCCCTTCCATTAACCTTCTATAGTGAGACTAACAGTCCCTTCCATTCTCCTTCTATAGTGAGACTAACAGTCCCTTCCATTAACCTTCTATAGTGAGACTAACAGTCCCTTCCATTCTCCTTCTATAGTGAGACTAACAGTCCCTTCCATTAACCTTCTATAGTGAGACTAACAGTCCCTTCCATTTCCTTCTATAGTGAGACTAACAGTCCCTTCCATTAACCTTCTATAGTGAGACTAACAGTCCCTTCCATTAACCTTCTATAGTGAGACTAACAGTCCCTTCCATTAACCTTCTATAGTGAGACTAACAGTCCCTTCCATTAACCTTCTATAGTGAGACTAACAGTCCCTTCCATTTGAGACTAACAGTCCCTTCCATTAAACTTCTATAGTGAGACTAACAGTCCCTTCCATTAACCTTCTATAGTGAGACTAACAGTCCCTTCCATTAACCTTCTATAGTGAGACTAACAGTCCCTTCCATTAACCTTCTATAGTGAGACTAACAGTCCCTTCCATTCTCCTTCTATAGTGAGACTAACAGTCCCTTCCATTAACCTTCTATAGTGAGACTAACAGTCCCTTCCATTCTCCTTCTATAGTGAGACTAACAGTCCCTTCCATTAACCTTCTATAGTGAGACTAACAGTCCCTTCCATTAACCTTCTATAGTGAGACTAACAGTCCCTTCCATTAAACTTCTATAGTGAGACTAACAGTCCCTTCCATTCTCCTTCTATAGTGAGACTAACAGTCCCTTCCATTCTCCTTCTATAGTGAGACTAACAGTCCCTTCCATTAACCTTCTATAGTGAGACTAACAGTCCCTTCCATTCTCCTTCTATAGTGAGACTAACAGTCCCTTCCATTAACCTTCTATAGTGAGACTAACAGTCCTTTCCATTCTCCTTCTATAGTGAGACTAACAGTCCCTTCCATTAACCTTCTATAGTGAGACTAACAGTCCCTTCCATTCTCCTTCTATAGTGAGACTAACAGTCCCTTCCATTAACCTTCTATAGTGAGACTAACAGTCCCTTCCATTAACCTTCTATAGTGAGACTAACAGTCCCTTCCATTCTCCTTCTATAGTGAGACTAACAGTCCCTTCCATTCTCCTTCTATAGTGAGACTAACAGTCCCTTCCATTAACCTTCTATAGTGAGACTAACAGCCTTCTATAGTGAGACTAACAGTCCCTTCCATTATCCTTCTATAGTGAGACTAACAGTCCCTTCCATTCTCCTTCTATAGTGAGACTAACAGTCCCTTCCATTAACCTTCTATAGTGAGACTAACAGTCCCTTCCATTAACCTTCTATAGTGAGACTAACAGTCCCTTCCATTCTCCTTCTATAGTGAGACTAACAGTCCCTTCCATTAACCTTCTATAGTGAGACTAACAGTCCCTTCCATTAACCTTCTATAGTGAGACTAACAGTCCCTTCCATTAACCTTCTATAGTGAGACTAACAGTCCCTTCCATTAACCTTCTATAGTGAGACTAACAGTCCCTTCCATTAAACTTCTATAGTGAGACTAACAGTCCCTTCCATTAACCTTCTATAGTGAGACTAACAGTCCCTTCCATTAAACTTCTATAGTGAGACTAACAGTCCCTTCCATTCTCCTTCTATAGTGAGACTAACAGTCCCTTCCATTAACCTTCTATAGTGAGACTAACAGTCCCTTCCATTAACCTTCTATAGTGAGACTAACAGTCCCTTCCATTCTCCTTCTATAGTGAGACTAACAGTCCCTTCCATTCTCCTTCTATAGTGAGACTAACAGTCCCTTCCATTAACCTTCTATAGTGAGACTAACAGTCCCTTCTATTCTCATTCTATAGTGAGACTAACAGTCCCTTCCATTAACCTTCTATAGTGAGACTAACAGTCCCTTCCATTCTCCTTCTATAGTGAGACTAACAGTCCCTTCCATTAACCTTCTATAGTGAGACTAACAGTCCCTTCTATTCTCATTCTATAGTGAGACTAACAGTCCCTTCCATTAACCTTCTATAGTGAGACTAACAGTCCCTTCCATTCTCCTTCTATAGTGAGACTAACAGTCCCTTCCATTCTCCTTCTATAGTGAGACTAACAGTCCCTTCCATTAACCTTCTATAGTGAGACTAACAGTCCCTTCCATTAACCTTCTATAGTGAGACTAACAGTCCCTTCCATTAACCTTCTATAGTGAGACTAACAGTCCCTTCTATTCTCATTCTATAGTGAGACTAACAGTCCCTTCCATTAACCTTCTATAGTGAGACTAACAGTCCCTTTCATTCTCCTTCTATAGTGAGACTAACAGTCCCTTCCATTAAACTTCTATAGTGAGACTAACAGTCCCTTCCATTAACCTTCTATAGTGAGACTAACAGTCCCTTCCATTAAACTTCTATAGTGAGACTAACAGTCCCTTCCATTCTCCTTCTATAGTGAGACTAACAGTCCCTTCCATTAACCTTCTATAGTGAGACTAACAGTCCCTTCCATTAAACTTCTATAGTGAGACTAACAGTCCCTTCCATTCTCCTTCTATAGTGAGACTAACAGTCCCTTCCATTAACCTTCTATAGTGAGACTAACAGTCCCTTCCATTAACCTTCTATAGTGAGACTAACAGTCCCTTCCATTAACCTTCTATAGTGAGACTAACAGTCCCTTCCATTAACCTTCTATAGTGAGACTAACAGTCCCTTCCATTAAACTTCTATAGTGAGACTAACAGTCCCTTCCATTAAACTTCTATAGTGAGACTAACAGTCCCTTCCATTAACCTTCTATAGTGAGACTAACAGTCCCTTCCATTAACCTTCTATAGTGAGACTAACAGTCCCTTCCATTAACCTTCTATAGTGAGACTAACAGTCCCTTCCATTCTCCTTCTATAGTGAGACTAACAGTCCCTTCCATTAACCTTCTATAGTGAGACTAACAGTCCCTTCCATTAACCTTCTATAGTGAGACTAACAGTCCCTTCCATTCTCCTTCTATAGTGAGACTAACAGTCCCTTCCATTCTCCTTCTATAGTGAGACTAACAGTCCCTTCCATTAACCTTCTATAGTGAGACTAACAGTCCCTTCCATTCTCCTTCTATAGTGATACTAACAGTCCCTTCCATTAACCTTCTATAGTGAGACTAACAGTCCCTTCCATTAACCTTCTATAGTGATACTAACAGTCCCTTCCATTAACCTTCTATAGTGAGACTAACAGTCCCTTCCATTAACCTTCTATAGTGAGACTAACAGTCCCTTCCATTAACCTTCTATAGTGAGACTAACAGTCCCTTCCATTCTCCTTCTATAGTGAGACTAACAGTCCCTTCCATTAACCTTCTATAGTGAGACTAACAGTCCCTTCCATTCTCCTTCTATAGTGAGACTAACAGTCCCTTCCATTAACCTTCTATAGTGAGACTAACAGTCCCTTCCATTCTCCTTCTATAGTGAGACTAACAGTCCCTTCCATTCTCATTCTATAGTGAGACTAACAGTCCCTTCCATTCTCCTTCTATAGTGAGACTAACAGTCCCTTCCATTCTCCTTCTATAGTGAGACTAACAGTCCCTTCCATTAACCTTCTATAGTGAGACTAACAGTCCCTTCCATTCTCCTTCTATAGTGAGACTAACAGTCCCTTCCATTAACCTTCTATAGTGAGACTAACAGTCCCTTCCATTCTCCTTCTATAGTGAGACTAACAGTCCCTTCCATTCTCCTTCTATAGTGAGACTAACAGTCCCTTCCATTCTCCTTCTATAGTGAGACTAACAGTCCCTTCCATTAACCTTCTATAGTGAGACTAACAGTCCCTTCCATTAACCTTCTATAGTGAGACTAACAGTCCCTTCCATTAACCTTCTATAGTGAGACTAACAGTCCCTTCCATTAACCTTCTATAGTGAGACTAACAGTCCCTTCCATTAACCTTCTATAGTGAGACTAACAGTCCCTTCCATTAACCTTCTATAGTGAGACTAACAGTCCCTTCCATTCTCCTTCTATAGTGAGACTAACAGTCCCTTCCATTAACCTTCTATAGTGAGACTAACAGTCCCTTCCATTCTCCTTCTATAGTGAGACTAACAGTCCCTTCCATTAACCTTCTATAGTGAGACTAACAGTCCCTTCCATTAAACTTCTATAGTGAGACTAACAGTCCCTTCCATTAACCTTCTATAGTGAGACTAACAGTCCCTTCCATTAACCTTCTATAGTGAGACTAACAGTCCCTTCCATTAACCTTCTATAGTGAGACTAACAGTCCCTTCCATTAACCTTCTATAGTGAGACTAACAGTCCCTTCCATTAAACTTCTATAGTGAGACTAACAGTCCCTTCTATTCTCCTTCTATAGTGAGACTAACAGTCCCTTCCATTAACCTTCTATAGTGAGACTAACAGTCCCTTCCATTAACCTTCTATAGTGAGACTAACAGTCCCTTCCATTAACCTTCTATAGTGAGACTAACAGTCCCTTCCATTCTCCTTCTATAGTGAGACTAACAGTCCCTTCCATTCTCCTTCTATAGTGAGACTAACAGTCCCTTCCATTCTCCTTCTATAGTGAGACTAACAGTCCCTTCCATTAACCTTCTATAGTGAGACTAACAGTCCCTTCCATTAACCTTCTATAGTGAGACTAACAGTCCCTTCCATTCTCCTTCTATAGTGAGACTAACAGTCCCTTCCATTCTCCTTCTATAGTGAGACTAACAGTCCCTTCCATTAACCTTCTATAGTGAGACTAACAGTCCCTTCCATTCTCCTTCTATAGTGAGACTAACAGTCCCTTCCATTCTCCTTCTATAGTGAGACTAACAGTCCCTTCCATTCTCCTTCTACAGTGAGACTAACAGTCCCTTCCATTAACCTTCTATAGTGAGACTAACAGTCCCTTCCATTCTCCTTCTATAGTGAGACTAACAGTCCCTTCCATTAACCTTCTATAGTGAGACTAACAGTCCCTTCCATTAACCTTCTATAGTGAGACTAACAGTCCCTTCCATTAACCTTCTATAGTGAGACTAACAGTCCCTTCCATTAACCTTCTATAGTGAGACTAACAGTCCCTTTCATTAACCTTCTATAGTGAGACTAACAGTCCCTTCCATTAACCTTCTATAGTGAGACTAACAGTCCCTTCCATTAACCTTCTATAGTGAGACTAACAGTCCCTTCCATTAACCTTCTATAGTGAGACTAACAGTCCCTTCCATTAACCTTCTATAGTGAGACTAACAGTCCCTTCCATTCTCCTTCTATAGTGAGACTAACAGTCCCTTCCATTAACCTTCTATAGTGAGACTAACAGTCCCTTCCATTAACCTTCTATAGTGAGACTAACAGTCCCTTCCATTAAACTTCTATAGTGAGACTAACAGTCCCTTCCATTAACCTTCTATAGTGAGACTAACAGTCCCTTCCATTCTCCTTCTATAGTGAGACTAACAGTCCCTTCCATTAACCTTCTATAGTGAGACTAACAGTCCCTTCCATTAACCTTCTATAGTGAGACTAACAGTCCCTTCCATTAACCTTCTATAGTGAGACTAACAGTCCCTTCCATTAACCTTCTATAGTGAGACTAACAGTCCCTTCCATTAACCTTCTATAGTGAGACTAACAGTCCCTTCCATTAACCTTCTATAGTGAGACTAACAGTCCCTTCCATTAACCTTCTATAGTGAGACTAACAGTCCCTTCCATTAACCTTCTATAGTGAGACTAACAGTCCCTTCCATTAACCTTCTATAGTGAGACTAACAGTCCCTTCCATTAACCTTCTATAGTGAGACTAACAGTCCCTTCCATTAACCTTCTATAGTGAGACTAACAGTCCCTTCCATTAACCTTCTATAGTGAGACTAACAGTCCCTTCCATTAACCTTCTATAGTGAGACTAACAGTCCCTTCCATTAACCTTCTATAGTGAGACTAACAGTCCCTTCCATTAACCTTCTATAGTGAGACTAACAGTCCCTTCCATTCTCCTTCTATAGTGAGACTAACAGTCCCTTCCATTAACCTTCTATAGTGAGACTAACAGTCCCTTCCATTCTCCTTCTATAGTGAGACTAACAGTCCCTTCCATTAACCTTCTATAGTGAGACTAACAGTCCCTTCCATTAACCTTCTATAGTGAGACTAACAGTCCTTTCCATTCTCCTTCTATAGTGAGACTAACAGTCCCTTCCATTAACCTTCTATAGTGAGACTAACAGTCCCTTCCATTAACCTTCTATAGTGAGACTAACAGTCCCTTCCATTAACCTTCTATAGTGAGACTAACAGTCCCTTCCATTCTCCTTCTATAGTGAGACTAACAGTCCCTTCCATTAACCTTCTATAGTGAGACTAACAGTCCCTTCCATTAACCTTCTATAGTGAGACTAACAGTCCCTTCCATTAACCTTCTATAGTGAGACTAACAGTCCCTTCCATTAACCTTCTATAGTGAGACTAACAGTCCCTTCCATTAACCTTCTATAGTGAGACTAACAGTCCCTTCCATTAACCTTCTATAGTGAGACTAACAGTCCCTTCCATTCTCCTTCTATAGTGAGACTAACAGTCCCTTCCATTAACCTTCTATAGTGAGACTAACAGTCCCTTCCATTCTCCTTCTATAGTGAGACTAACAGTCCCTTCCATTAACCTTCTATAGTGAGACTAACAGTCCCTTCCATTAACCTTCTATAGTGAGACTAACAGTCCCTTCCATTCTCCTTCTATAGTGAGACTAACAGTCCCTTCCATTAACCTTCTATAGTGAGACTAACAGTCCCTTCCATTAACCTTCTATAGTGAGACTAACAGTCCCTTCCATTAACCTTCTATAGTGAGACTAACAGTCCCTTCCATTAACCTTCTATAGTGAGACTAACAGTCCCTTCCATTAAACTTCTATAGTGAGACTAACAGTCCCTTCCATTAACCTTCTATAGTGAGACTAACAGTCCCTTCCATTAACCTTCTATAGTGAGACTAACAGTCCCTTCCATTAACCTTCTATAGTGAGACTAACAGTCCCTTCCATTCTCCTTCTATAGTGAGACTAACAGTCCCTTCCATTAACCTTCTATAGTGAGACTAACAGTCCCTTCCATTAACCTTCTATAGTGAGACTAAACAGGAGAATAAGGCACAATATGGAACTGGCAACAAAAGCTGTTTCCTACATAAATAAATAGCATGTTTTGTTTGTGAGGGAAATGTGTATTTTGAATAGGTATACATTTGTGGTCTTTTAAGGTGTACTGTGGAGTCTGTTGCTAGGTAATCTTACTGGAGGAGTGTGAGTGTATGTGTGTTATCCTGCGTGCACACGCGTGTGTTAATGACGTCACTCTATCCTTCTTCCATTCAGTGATTGGACTGTTAGACCTCATGCAGCTCACCAAGGAAGTGGCGCCTCAGAACGGCTCCTATAAGTGTGTGATCGACGATGACGAAAGAAGATCTCACCTACTCTCTGTAAAAACAGACATCACTCTGGAGTCCATAAACCTGTTTGAGGTAAGTCCAAGTTCCAATGCTTGATTGTGCTCGTAAATGTCCATTTAAAATATGAAATGCAAGCTTGACAAGGGCTTGACAAGGGTTTAAATTATTTTATTTTTTTAAACTTTCAAAAAAGGTTTTGTAAAATTTCCGGTTTGAAGATTCATGGAAAATGCATGAAATCCAGTAATCAACCAACTGGGATTTCGGGAAACCTGGGAATTTTGGGAAAGTCACCAGAATTGTGCAACCCAATGCTTGATATGGAAAGAGTAGTTACAAGCACTGTGTACATATCATCACAATAATACATTTTTATTTGGAATACCTATGTCAGAGCGCTGTTCATTGACTACAGCTCAGCATTCAACAACATTATCCCCTAAAAGCTTGTCACCAAGCTTGGGAATCTGGGTCTGAACTCCTCCTTCGCTGCAACTGGATCCTGGACTTCCTGACGGGCCGACCCCAGGTGGTGGAGGGTAGGCAACATCCCCTCCACCGCTCTGACCCTTAACACAGGCGCCCCACAGGGGTGTGTGTTTAGTCCCCTCCTGTACTCCCTGTTCACCCACGACTGTGTGGCCACACACACGACTCCAACACCATTATCAAGTTCGCTGACGACACGACGGTGGTCGGCCTGATCACAGAACAGACTATGGGAGGCACACAGTACTACATAGAGCCATGACTACATGGAACTCTATTCCACATCAAGTAACTGATGCAAGCAGTAAAATTAGATTTAAAAAACAGATAAAAAAAAAAAACTTATTGAACAGCCGGACTGTGAAGCAACACAAACATTGGCGCTATACATACACATGGATTTAGTAGTGTAGATATGTGGTAGTGGTGGAGTAGGGGCCTGAGGGCACACAGTGTGTTGTGAAATCTGTGAATCTATTGTAATGTTTTAAAATTGTATAAACTGCCTTAATTTTGCTGGACCCCAGGAAGAGTAGCTGCTGGTTTGGCAGGAGCTAATGGGCATCCATAATAAATACAAATATCCTGAAAAGGTTCTACAGCTATACCATTGAGAGAATATTGACTGGTTGTTTCACTGCTTGGTTTGGCAATAGCACCGCCCTCGATCGCATGGCGTTTAGAAAAGGTAGTGCGTACGGCCCAGTACATCACTGGTTCCGAGCTCCCAGCCATCCAGAACCTCTATATCAGGCAGTGTGAAAAGAAGGCTCGGAAAATTGCCAAAAACCCCAACCGCCCGAGCCATATACTATTTTCTCTGCTGCTGCACGGTAAGAGGTATCGGTGCGTCAAGCTCTTGAACAGCTTCTATCCCCAAGCAATACGACTGATAAATAACTAACAAAATAGCTACACGGACAGAGTTCACCTTGTATGTTTTATTCTCTCAGTATTTTGCACTGTCTCTGTAAACACTCACAGGGCCCTACACACTCACACACACACTGTCACTCCAACACACACTGCTTCTACTGTGTTTATCTTATATCCTGTTGCCTAGTTACATTCCCCCTATACATATCTACCTCCATCACTCCAGTATCCCTGTACATTGTTAATATGGTACTGGTACTGACCATGTATATAGTCACCTTACCCCTATACATATCTACCTCCATCACTCCAGTATCCCTGTCCCCTTCCCCCTATACATATCTACCTCCATCACTCCAGTATCCCTGTCCCCTTCCCCTATACATATCTACCTCCATCACTCCAGTATCCCTGTCACCTTACCCCTATACATACCTACCTCCATCACTCCAGTATCCCTGTCCCCTTCCCCCTATACATATCTACCTCCATCACTCCAGTATCCCTGTCCCCTTCCCCTATACATATCTACCTCCATCACTCCAGTATCCCTGTCCCCTTCCCCCTATACATACCTACCTCCATCACTCCAGTATCCCTGTCTCCTTCCCCCTATACATATCTACCTCCATCACTCCAGTATCCCTGTCCCCTTCCCCCTATACATATCTACCTCCATCACTCCAGTATCCCTGTCTCCTTCCCCCTATACATATCTACCTCCATCACTCCAGTATCCCTGTCCCCTTACCCCTATACATATCTACCTCCATCACTCCAGTATCCCTGTCCCCTTCCCCCTATACATATCTACCTCCATCACTCCAGTATCCCTGTCTCCTTCCCCCTATACATATCTACCTCCATCACTCCAGTATCCCTGTCCCCTTCCCCCTATACATATCTACCTCCATCACTCCAGTATCCCTGTCCCCTATACATATCTACCTCCATCACTCCAGTATCCCTGTCTCCTTCCCCCTATACATATCTACCTCCATCACTCCAGTATCCCTGTCCCCTATACATATCTACCTCCATCACTCCAGTATCCCTGTCCCCTTCCCCCTATACATATCTACCTCCATCACTCCAGTATCCCTGTCCCCTTCCCCCTATACATATCTACCTCCATCACTCCAGTATCCCTGTCCCCTTCCCCTATACATATCTACCTCCATCACTCCAGTATCCCTGTCCCCTTCCCCCTATACATATCTACCTCCATCACTCCAGTATCCCTGTCCCCTTCCCCCTATACATATCTACCTCCATCACTCCAGTATCCCTGTCTCATTCCCCCTATACATATCTACCTCCATCACTCCAGTATCCCTGTCCCCTTCCCCCTATACATATCTACCTCCATCACTCCAGTATCCCTGTCCCCTTACCCATATACATATCTACCTCCATCACTCCAGTATCCCTGTCCCCTTCCCCCTATACATATCTACCTCCATCACTCCAGTATCCCTGTCCCCTTCCCCCTATACATATCTACCTCCATCACTCCAGTATCCCTGTCCCCTTCCCCCTATACATATCTACCTCCATCACTCCAGTATCCCTGTCCCCTTACCCCTATACATATCTACCTCCATCACTCCAGTATCCCTGTCCCCTTCCCCCTATACATATCTACCTCCATCACTCCAGTATCCCTGTCTCCTTCCCCCTATACATATCTACCTCCATCACTCCAGTATCCCTGTCCCCTTCCCCCTATACATATCTACCTCCATCACTCCAGTATCCCTGTCCCCTTCCCCCTATACATATCTACCTCCATCACTCCAGTATCCCTGTCCCCTATACATATCTACCTCCATCACTCCAGTATCCCTGTCCCCTTCCCCCTATACATATCTACCTCCATCACTCCAGTATCCCTGTCCCCTTCCCCCTATACATATCTACCTCCATCACTCCAGTATCCCTGTCCCCTTACCCCTATACATATCTACCTCCATCACTCCAGTATCCCTGTCCCCTTCCCCCTATACATATCTACCTCCATCACTCCAGTATCCCTGTACATTGTTAATATGGTACTGGTACTGACTTTTTAAATAGTTCCTGTATATAGTATGCTTACTTTATTGTGTATTTCATATTTCTTATTCTTATTATTTGTGGGGGGGGGGGGGGGGGGTTCTAGTACATTTTACATATTATTCATTTAGCAGACGCTCTTACCCAGAGCGACTTACAGTAGTGAATGCAGACATTTCATTTCACGCATTCTTTTCTCCGTACTGGTCCCCCGTGGGAATCAAACCCACAACACTGGCGTGGCAAACACCATGCTCTACCAACTGAGCCACAGTACTACATTGATATTGATTACTGCATTGTTGGGTTTGGAGGTTGCAACATTAATTTCAGTCATGGATATATTGGAATTAGTGGATATATGGAGTCTTAAATATCCTGACCTAGTGAGATATACATGGAGGAGTTTTAATATCCTGACCTAGTGAGATATACATGGAGGAGGTTTAATACCCTGACCTAGTGAGATATACATGGAGGAGGTTTAATACCCTGACCTAGTGAGATATACATGGAGGAGGTTTAATATCCTGACCTAGTGAGATATACATGGAGGAGGTTTAATATCCTGACCTAGTGAGATATACATGGAGGTTTAATATCCTGACCTAGTGAGATATACATAGAGGTTTAATACCCTGACCTAGTGAGATATACATGGTGGAGGTTTAATACCCTGACCTAGTGAGATATACATGGAGGAGGTTTAATATCCTGACCTAGTGAGATATACATGGAGGAGGTTTAATATCCTGACCTAGTGAGATATACATGGAGGAGGTTTAATATCCTGACCTAGTGAGATATACATGGAAGAGGTTTAATATCCTGACCTAGTGAGATATACATGGAGGAGGTTTAATATCCTGACCAAGTGAGATATACATGGTGGAGGTTTAATACCCTGACCTAGTGAGATATACATGGAGGAGGTTTAATATCCTGACCTAGTGAGATATACATGGAAGAGGTTTAATATCCTGACCTAGTGAGATATACATGGAGGAGGTTTAATATCCTGACCTAGTGAGATATACATGGAGGAGGTTTAATACCCTGACCTAGTGAGATATACATGGTGGAGGTTTAATACCCTGACCTAGTGAGATATACATGGAGGTTTAATATCCTGACCTAGTGAGATATACATGGAGGTTTAATATCCTGACCTAGTGAGATATACATGGAGGAGGTTTAATACCCTGACCTAGTGAGATATACATGGAGGAGGTTTAATACCCTGACCTAGTGAGATATACATGGAGGTTTAATACCCTGACCTAGTGAGATATACATGGAGGAGGATTAATACCCTGACCTAGTGAGATATACATGGAGGAGGCTTAATCATGCTAGTCATCTTGATTACTTTCTTATGTCATTCTCTCTGGCACCAAAAGTTAAAAAAGTGTCGATAGGGGACAGAATGGGGTCGGACCATCACATAATTGGCATATATATTACTCTTACAGAATTTCCACGTGGGCAAGGATATTGGAAATTTAATCAAAGCCTACTAGATGATAAATTGTTTAGAACTAGGACAGAAGAATGTATAACTGACTTTTTCAGACATAACATAGGTACAGCAGATCCCCTTATTGTATTGGACACTTTTAAATGTGCTTTTAGAGGCCATGCAATTCAGTACTCATCTATAAAACAAAAGCAATTTAGGTCAAAACATTCCATATTAACAAAGGAAATTGAAGGAATAACAGTACAGTTAGATAGCAATAAAAATGGTACCATAGAGGCTCAGAATAAGTTAGAGGAAAAACAAAAAGAAATGGAGGAACTTATTCAAGAAAGATCCTGTCACGTCCAGGCCAGTATAAGGGTTAATTGTTATTGTAGTTTGGTCAGGACGTGGCAGAGGGTATTTGTTTTATGTGGTTCAGGGTGGTGTGTTAGTTAGGAGGGCGTTTGATTTATTATTTCCGGGTTTTGAGTTATGGTCTATGTTTATGTAATTCTATGTGTAGTCTAGTGAGCATGTTTCTATGTTGAGTTAATTGGGGTTGGACTTCCAATTGAAGGCAGCTGTTTGGTGTTGCCTTTGATTGGAAGTCCTATATTAGTTGGGTGTGTTTGTCTGTGTGTTTGTGGGAGATTGTTCTGTGTTTAGCCTTGTGCCTTGCCAGACTGTCAGTGGATCGGTCGTTCTCTTGTTTGTTGTTTTTTTGTGTTCATTTTGATTTAATAAATGTTCAAAATGAACAAACACAGTCCTGCTGCATTTTGGTCCTCCTTCACCGACGATAACCGTGACAGATCCAGTGTAATATATTATAAAAATAAAGAGAACTGGATGGAATATGGAGAAAAATGCACCAAATTCTTTTTCAATGTTCAACATAGAAATGCTACCAAAAAAAATGTATTGAAACTTTTTAGAAATGGAGTCATGCATGATTCACCGAATGATACTTTGAAAGAGGAAGTAAAGAATATGTTTTCATTTCAGTCTCCTCCATCTCCGCTAACCGAAGTTAATTGTATGGATTTTTTTCCTTTTATTAAACGTAAAATGAACATCTGTACAGAAAGACTCATGTCAAGGCCAAATTACAGAGGATGAAGTTCTTGATGGAATTAAAGCCTTTAAGTCTGGGGAACACTCCAGGGCGAGTTGAGGTATACCAAACTTTTTTTGATATACTCAAAGGACCATTATTAGCATGTTTTAACCACTCCTATATAAATGGTAGATTATCAGACACTCAACAAGAAGGTCTGATTTCATTATTACTGAAACAGGATCCAAATTGATATATATAAAAATCCAGTCAATTTTTTTTTTTAATTGGAGGCCTCCTACACTTCGGTGTTGTGAGGCAAAATTCTAGCTAAATGCTTAGCGCATAGAATTATAAAGGTATTATTGGATAATATTCATCCTAATCACGATACATTGGAGATAATATAAGACAAGTACTGGAAACGATTGTCACGTCCAGACCCTAGTAAGATGTAATTTTCTATAGTAGAGTAGGTCAGGGCGTGTTTTGGGTTTTCTATGTTTTCTATTTCTATGTTTAAGTTCTAGTTTGTCTATTTCTATGTTGGGGTTGTTTGGGTTGATCTCCAATTGGAGGCAGCTGATCCTCGTTACCTCTGATTGGAGATCATATTTAAGTAGGGGTTTTTCTTCCTGTTTTTGTGGGTGATTATTTTGTGAGTAGTGTGTTTTCCTCTCTGTGTCACGGTTTGTTGTTTTGTTATTTCAAGTGTTTGGTGTATTGCATTTTGTTTCATAATAAATAAATAAATATGTGGAACTACAAACACGCTGTGCCTTGGTCCAATCCTTTCTGACATTTAATCCTAGTAACAATTCCCTGTCTTAGGTCAGTTAGGATCACCACTTTATTTAAAGAATGTGAAATGTCAGAATAATAGTAGAGAGAATGATTTATTTAAGCTTTTATTGCTTTCATCACATTCCCAGTGGGTCAGAAGTTTACATGCACTCAATTAGTATTTGGTAGCATTGCCTTTAAATTGTCGAACTTGGGTCAAATGTTTTGGGTAGCCTTCCACAAGCTTCCCACAGTAAGTTGGGTGAATTTTGGCCCAATCCTCCTGCCAGAGCTGGAGTAACTGAGTCAGGTTTGTAGGCCTCCTTGCTCACACATGCTTTTTTAGTTCTGCCCACAAATGTTCTATAGGATTGAGGTCAGGGCTTTGTGAATGCCACTCTAACACCTTGACTTTGTTGTCCTTAAGGCATTTTGCCACGACTTTGGTAGTATGCTTGGGGTCATTGTCCATTTGGAAGACCCATTTGCGACCAAGCTTTAACTTCCTGACAGATGTCTTGAGATGTTGTTTCAATACATCCACCTAATTTTCCTACTTCATGATGCCATCTACTTTGTGAAGTGCACCAGTCCCTCCTGCAGCAAAGCACCCCCACAACAAGATGCTGCCACCCCCTTGCTTCACGGTTGGGATGGTGTTCTTCGGCTTGCAAGACTCCCCCTTTTTCCTCCAAACATAACGATGGTCATTATGGCCAAACAGTTCTCTTTTTGTTTCATCAGACCAGAGGACATTTCTCCAAAAAGTACGATCTTTGTCCCCATGTGCAGTTGCAAACCGTAGTCTGGCTTTTTTATGGTGGTTTTGGAGCAGTGGCTTCTTCCTTGCTGAGCGGCCTTTCAGGTTATGTCAATATAGGACTCGTTTTACTGTGGATATAGATACTTTGTACCTTTTTCCTCCATCACCTTCACAGGGTCCTTTTCTTTTGTTCTGGGATTGATTTGCACTTTTCATTCCAAAGTACGTTCATCTCTAGGAGATGTGTTTATTCTTGCGTACTATTGTTTGTACAGATGAACGTGGTACCTTCAGGCATTTATCGAGACTTGTGGAGGCCTACAATTTTTTTCTGAGGTCTTGGCTGATTTCTTTTGATTTTCCCATGATGTCAAGCAAAGAGGCACTGAGTTTGAAGGTAGGCCTTGAAATACATCCACAAGTACAGCTCCAATAGACTCAAATGATGTCAATTAGCCTATCAGAAGCTTCTAAATCCATGACATAATTTTCTGGAATTTTCCAAGCTGTTTAAAGGCACAGTCAACTTAGTGTATGTAAATTTCTGACCCACTGGAATTGTGATACAGTGAATTATAAGTGAAATAATCTGTCTGTAAACAATTGTTGGAAAAATGTCTTGTGTCATGCACAAAGTAGACGTCCTAACCGACTTGCCAAAATTATAATTTGTTAACAGGAAATTTGTGGAGTCGTTGAAAAATGAGTTTTAATGACTCCAACCTAAGTGTATGTAAACTTCTGACTTCAACTGTATGTAAATGCCTGGAATATTTTAATTTTGGAGAATCTCTTATAAAATTGGTTAAAGTTATGTATAGTAACCCTAGATGTAAAATAGTAAATGATGGCTACATCTCAGAGAGTTTTAAACTGTGAAACTGGCTCTAACCAGAATAGAAAGAGGAGTGGAAGGCCCCAGTGTACAACTGAGCAAGAGGACAAGTACATTTGAGTGTCTTTTTTGAGAAACAGACGCCTCACAAGTCCTCAACTGGCAGCTTCATTAAAAAAGAACCTGCAATCAATTTGATGTTATTTTAACGGGCAAAAAATGTGCTTTTCTTTCAAAAACAAGGACATTTATACACACATTTTTTGCCCATTAAAATAACATAAAATTGATTGCAGGTTCTTATATATATATATATATATGTGTGTGACATTAAAACTTGAATCAAACAGGCCACGAACACCTTCCTAATATTGAATTACACCCCATTTGCACTCAGAACAGATGTTGTGTTTCACGAGACGGGGAGGAGGGGACGGGGGAGGTGTAGAGGAGGGAGGGGGAGGGAGGGGTAGAGGGGAGGGGAAGGGAGGGGTAGAGGAAGGGGAAGGGGGAGGGGTAGAGAAGGGGGGAGGGAGTGGAAGGGGAGGGGGGAGGGGTAGAGGAGGGGAGGGGGGAGGGAAGGGGAAGGGGGGAGGGGAGGGGGGAGGGGTAGAGGAGGGGAGGGGGGAGGGAAGGGGAAGGGGGGAGAGGAGGGGGGGGAAGGGGAGGGGAGGGGGGAGAGGGGAGGGGGGAGGGAAGGGGGGAGGGGAGGGGGGAGGGGGGAAGGGGGGAGGGGAGGGAAGGGTAGACAGAGGAGGGGAGGGGAGGGGGGAGGGGTAGAGGAGGGGAGGGGGGGAGGGAAGGGTAGACGGAGGAGGGGAGGGGAAGGGGGAGGGGTAGAGGAGGGGGAGGGAGGGAGGGGTAGAGGGGGAAGGGGAGGGAAGGGAAGGGAGGGGAGGGAGGGAGGGAGGGAGGGAGGGAGGGAGGGAGGGAGGGAGGGAGGGAGGGAGGGAGAAGAGAGAGAGAGAGATGGAAATCAAGTAGGAAAAT